>NW_027122419.1:0-155598 GCF_030686945.1 Centruroides vittatus | reverse complement strand
TTATGCGGGTATTTCAAAGTTATCAATGTAGAGAAATACACTGAATCTTATTCAGATGGAGTAGAGTACATGTAAAACTGATTAGAAACGTATTGCAGCTTACACAGTACAAAATATGGAAAGATCAAATTGCGTATATTCTCTTACATTTTGTGAAAATTTCAAAACATTCCATAATCCGGCATTATCGATAATTCCATACAACATGTTTTAGAAGTTTTAGATTGATCCTAAACTAATGTGAGATGAAGTTGCACTTATTCTGTTCTGGTCCGATAGATAGACCAATATTATATAATGTATATAATGTTGTTTTTCAAGTTTAATTATTTTTTATTTGATCTGTATAGACTTATTAACTTATTAATACAGCATTAATGATCATTTATTTTGTCTCAACAGAAGTTTTTTTTTGAAAGTATTAGAAATATCTCTTACATAACATTGACTTCGAATACAAAAACAAGAATTGCATAGTCAAAAAAATTTAACATTTTGAGAAATCTGATATTGTACTTTTTCATAATTATGTATTAAATTTAACGTACTTTTAGGTATAACAAACTGACAATCATTATTTTCTAAGGGAAATTTTATTTACTCACAAAACGTATTGCACACTTGATTCGAGCGAATAATGCATATTGTAATTAAAATGAATTGAGTTGGCTCATTTGCTATGCTTATTTCCTATTTCGAAACAAAAAACTAAAAACTAAAAAAAAACATGAAACTTTTGCACTAGAAACAAAATTACGTAACTACTATTGTGGGTGCAGTGAACACATACAAATCTTATAAAATTATTTCGTTGTTACATGCGAAAAACGACTGCCTATCACAATTTTAGTCAGTAGATTTGTTAAGATGCTGAACCGCATGTGTTATTAAAATGAACACAGCGGCTGATAAGTGACATCGAAATTGTGACATAGGTCCAGTAGAGCGACAGCATCAGTTATACTTCTACTATATTTGTATGTATGACGGATTGACTTTGTAACCATTCTTTATTTCAATTTATTATTATTTACTAGAATTAATTCAAATTAGAATTGAAAGTATAAAGAACAGAGATTTTGATACAAACACATTTACCGGTAATTGAATTACATATACAAAATAATGTTTTTATCGTCATTTAACTTTATTACACCACATAAAAATATGAATACGCTATGAGTATTAATTAATATTTATATGAATAATAACTTCAACTTACATTTTGAAATTTGCTGACATCATTTGCTATAAGATTTACCATTTGCCCAACATTCGACTTTTCTAGAGATGAAGGACTTAACCTCATTGCCTATAAAAATATTTATTTATAATAAATAAATATTATCAAAAACTTATGTTCCAATAACTAAGTAATTTTTAACAAAGTTGTTACCCAAAGAAATGGAATAAAATTTTCTAACTTTTTTAACAAGTGTAACAATTGAATTAATATTAAATAATGGGTTAAATGTAAATTTTTTGACTTTGGGGTAATTATGTTACATGTAAAATATACTGTTACTTTAATGCGATATTACTATACACATTACATAACATATTGTAAAGTGATGTAAGGAATTCACAAATCAAAGGATAGACAGTATATTATTAATACCAAAAATTCAATTATAAATTTTTCCTGAGCAATCTAACCCTATTAAACTCTTTGGAATCATTTAAAACTGTTTAAGTTGAATAAACATAACCCTTCATCGCTTGTATGAGAAAATGATTTCTATTAAGTGCGTGGCATTTCAAATACGCTACACTTCTCTACATTGTGAAAAGTTGGCATGGCACTCGCTTATAACTTCAATTTCTGTATTTTGCATACTATCTAACAATATAAAATGTTTCTTGATTCAAAATAATGAGTTTTATGTTTGCTTTTCATTTTTTAACACAAAAAAATAAACGCATCAGTGTTGAAATAGTTGTAAATTAACTCAAGTTGCTAGCTTTACATTGGATTGAAACTTAAAAGAAAGATTTTAAGTTTCAAAGTCAAAATAACAAATCTTTGTTTATTGTCTCCTGAGAAAGTAATACATCAGACAGCACTAGGCATTAACAAGGCTAATAAACTGTTAAATATTTTAAAACTCTGTGTGAGAATCGGAAAGGAAATTATACGATTAAGTAATGAAATTTAGAATTTAATAAGTGTCAATGTATACAATGACCCTAATCTGGATCTTAATCCAAACCATTTCTTCTTTTTCTGACGGAGAAAACAAAGAAATGCTGTTTTCTTATTTTATAAAATTATTTTCCTTCCAAATATTTATTACATTAAAGTGGGAAAAAATATATATCTTTTACATGTTTCATTCATTAACAGATGACACATCTCTCACTTTTGCGCAAAAAGGAGAAATCAAACTTCTTTTCACAAGAGCTTATCTGTAATTTTTACAAACATCTGGATATCTAACATACCTATACATCTTATCAGCTGATATAAATTCATAATTTCTATCGGAAGATACTCTAGAATAAAAAGGATAATTTCTCCCGATCCTTGGAATTCTTGACAAATCACGGATCTATGATCCCCCTCTCGGAAAAATAATAATTATTTACTAAATAGCGTGGCTAACGCTCTAATTAGGTTGGTGTCAGGAAAAATTGATAAAAAGATCACACGAACTTCCTGCACCTAAATCAAATATTAGTAAACTCTCATCCAGTAACCCTGCAGGCGGATCTTTCCGATTTGAAGCCGAACACAAGTGAGAAACAACGCTTTATTAATCCCAGATTTCTACACTCTGTAAACAAAAACTCTTTGCTTTATTATAACTGGGCCAAATTGGATTAATTGTTTTATTATACTTCGGAAAATGTTAAAGATAGCATTTGATAACCAATGAGCCAAGAGTAATTAAAAAGTACGTACTGATCGAACTATTACAAAAAACATCAAAACTTGTACACGATTGAATAGCTAACGCGAGTAAAACAGAAAATTTTGCATGTGGTGAAAATAAAAAATGCGTAAATTAAGAACCTTATAAAATTCTTAATGAAATTACTAAATACAGAATTCGGTAAAGATACTGAATGGTACAACTACATAATGAGCAAAAACATTAATTGTTGGAAACTAGAATTTACTAAATATTTTCTCATGATATCTTCCTGAGAAAGCCATGTAACAAGACTACAGGGCGAAAAATTGCATTGTCACAAACAAATGCAATATCCCGTTTGAAATTAATTGGAATTAGGCCACGCATTATAGATAAGAAAATAATATATATAATAATACCATTATAAAACTCTATATATTCTACATCGAAAATTTATAAAATCGCGCTCATTATATGCAACGAGTAAAAGTATAGTGCGCTTGCAATTTCTTCGAATTTGTTGCTTTCGACTAGTCAAGTGTTTTTCCTGTCAAATACAGACTTTGCAGAAATTTACGTTTATAACTCGGATATAACATTAAATTAGTGACATTAAAAATGTTGAAACAAGAATTTTTACGAAGGCTATTTTTAAATAAGGTCCGTTTTTTAATAAGAAGAAAAATACTGTAAATATCATTAAAATATATTTTTTTCCATATTCTACATACTTTTATCTACTTTTCTACATAATTTCCATTTTGTTTAAACATTTGTCATACCGCTCAACAATTTTTCGAATTCCGACTTCAAAGAAATCTACCGCTTGTCAAGAAGCCCAATCTACGACTGCAGTTTTTACTTCTTCTTCGTCGTTGAAATGTTGACCACCAAGGAACTCCTTTAAGTATCGAAACAAGTGAAAATCACTGGGTGCAAGATCTGGACTGTGTGGATGATAGTATCGAGTCAAAACGATAAAGCACTGTTTAAACTTTTTGTTTTGCGATCGCCAGAAAGCAGTTTTGAAACGCACCGAGAAAACAATTTTCGATAATTCAATTTCTCCGAAACAATGGTATACAAAACTGATCTTGGAATCTGTGGAAATTCAATTGATAACGTTGAAATCGTGAATCGTCGGTCCTCTCGAATTTTGTTATCCACATCACGAATCAAATCTTCAGAAATCAGAGAAGGTCGGCCAGGTCGTGGCTCATCATGCACATTAACTCGCCCATCCTTGAACATTCTTACCCATTTTCGAACTTTACTGTCACTCATAGCATTATCACCGTAAACTTCACAAATCTGACGGTGAATTTCCGCTGCTGCCAAGTTTCTTGCATTCAAGAATCGAATAACAGATCGTATCTCACAGTCGGCGGGAGACTCAATTTTCTTAAACATTTTAAACTTCTACAGCTCAGCATACAGACAGACGATAGAGCTGCAAATGGCGTCAAAACGCGCGCCAAGCTTGCTCGGAGCAGAAGCGCATGCATACCGCCGTGATTGCGCGTTATTCTCACTTTCATTCACAAACAGACCTTATTTAAAAAATAGCCCTCGTATAAATAATGAAAAATAGATATTTCAATTTTCCCCCAGCAATAAAATACATAAAGTAACATTGTTTTCGATTAATTTTGTGATCATCGTGAAATTATAGATGTTATAAACTAATTCTTACAGGTGAAATGAATAATAAACAAAATTAAATGACCAGATTATTAAGCAAATTACGAAGATTATAAGATTATTTTAGTATCTTTACTTAAGTTAACTGTATAAATATTTCTCTATCAGTAATAAATTTCAGAATATTATTTTCAGAAAAGCACGTCCAAGCAGTACGATATAACATGTTATCATTATACTGTTCACATACAGTAATGTGTCAGTTTAATTTAACTGTGTTAGACAACACTTGTCTATGTTAATAAAGATAAAAGAAATATTGACATGTAAAGATATGTTTTTAAAATAATATGGCTATTTTTTTAACTGCGACTTTATTTATAGAAAATGTGAATAAATACTAAATTCTGCATATTTATATATAATAACGTGGTACAGTACAAAAGATTCAAAATGTGGAAATTTAAGTACTGTACATTTAAGCTTACTTTTCTGTTTATGGTAAAGACAAATATCAAATTAAAAACTTTCTTGCATTTTTTTTCTTTATATATTCTTAAGCAAGGCCATTTCTATGGTAGTAGCCCACCAATATTTCACCATTGTTTATTATTGACACTATTAGTTTGAGATCCTTTGGCTCTCATTCCAAAGCCAAAGAAATTATAAAACACGGTTTCGAAGTATTAAGAACTATTAGATGCTGTTTAAAAATCTATAATTATGCACTTAACATGAAAATAATACATAAGTGAATTGGACATTTTGTATCTATGTTAATTAAATTTAATTCAATAATGCAAACATAAAACGCAGTATTACTATAGTGTGTAAATTAACAACGAATCATAATTTTTTGTAGAAAATTTAAGCATGCAACAAACCTTTCATTTGAAAATGTCCTTTCTTCTGAAGAATATAAATATAATAATATATTCATAATACATTATGACTGATACTCACTTTTCTATATACAATCGTGCAAAAAGCAATCTTTAATTTCATTCCAATTAATTCTGTCATAATAAAATTAGTATTAAATGTAAACAAAAATATTGCAGTCACGCCAAAAAATCCAGCAACGGTTAAGTAAATATTGTATTGATTCCATTCCAACCTATTGTCAAAATAATGTACTGTTAATCCTAAGAAGTGTACTTGGCCTGCGACCACTGCCGTATCCTGCAAATATACGCGAATATCAGTTATTTAAATTATTTTAAATAACATATTTATTTATTAATTATTTTAAATAACTGATATAATTTTTCGCTTAAACATTAATATATGATTAACGTTTAAGCGAAACAATTGTGAAGTACCTGAATCAATACAAGTAAAATTAATGTTAAGAATTTCCATCCAACGAATCGTAATACAGCTTTCAGTATGTTTGGATTTTTCTTCTGTAGTTCTTTGTTCCACTCTCTGAAAACAAAATTGCAATGAAACAAACATAATAAATTAAAACAATATCCCTAATGAATATTTCAATATTTTTTTAAATTTATGACTAATTAATAACGCTATTAATACTGTCATTTTACTACGCAAATAGTGTAAGTGTTTATTAATCCGGCACCTGTTAATACGAAGTCTATCAATTAATAATCAGTCATGCTAGTAATGTTCAAATCAAAATGTGTTTGGTCATGTAGTGTGCTAAGAACCCAAAAAACAAGCGAAACTGATTTGAAGAGTGAGTCTGGGCAACATTGCTACATGTCACAAGATAGATGTAATCTTAACTCAGAATAGTCATAGTCATATATATATATATTCTAGCAGGTGAGCCTGGTATTGACTAAACAACATATGACAAAACCAATAATTTAGATTAGAAGTGCAAAGTAATCTAATACATTATTTCATACTTCTTTCTTTTATACTACAAGAAAGGTTAGAAGTATGAAATAATGTATTAGATTACTTTGCACTTCTAATCTTAATCTTTGATTTTGTTATGTTTTGCCTGGGCAATGCTCGGCTCATTACAGTACTAGATTTACATAACTGCAATGATTATCTTACATAAGAGTTCATTACACCGGGTAAACAATGTGATGTGAAAATTGGGATATTTATTAATTAATTAGAATGGGAAATAAATCTAGGATTTTTAAGTTGTTTACAAAATAAAGATACAGTGTCACTTTTTACGAAAAGAAGAAAATCAACTTCGCATCTCTAAGACCTTTTTTCCAAATTTGGACAACCATCTGTTTATCTACCCCTCTGCATCACCCCATACATCCTACTAGTAACCGAAAATCCTTTTACACTATTGCTCAGGAAATACGATAAAAGGGGTGATTTTCCTGCCATTCGATACAGTTCACGAGAATTCGAACATGCCAAAGGAGACGCAATTCATCACTAGATTGGGCCATAATTGACAGCAGTCTGCAGAAGAAAAGATTTGCGATAAACGGCAGGCAGTCAATAGAAAGAAACCTGACCTTGTCATAAACGACAGTAGTGAATAGAAACCCGATATTGTCATAGAAGACGGCAGTCTGCCATAGGAATCCTTTTTTCTAAAAACTTAATTTGTGTGCTGAGAAGCAAGAACATAGCACACCAATTATGACTTTAGACAAAAAACTGATGAGTAAAGTTTGGGAGGAGGATGATGAGGAAGTTTGGGAGGAAGATGATGAGTGAAACAAGAACATAGTTCTTGCTTCACTCATCATCCTCCTCCCAAACTTTACTGCCGTTGTTCCACGGCATCATCCCTTTGTTGCTAATCCGAAGACTACTAACTGATCAACAGTCGAGGTAGTAAATCTTGATATTTGTAAACTCTCTCTCTCTCATGCGAATAAGATAAGGATTATAATCTCTTGTATAATTGTATTTGTTTGTTGTTGTTGTTCTCATTAAATTTTGTTTTGTTGCTTAATGATGGTCTTCTCAATGAACTCAATGCCATGCCAAAGTCTTATTACTTCTCTACAATCCTTCCCTCTCGGAAATGTTTATTAATTTATTCATTAGCCTTCCTAACGCTCTGTTTAGGCTGGTGTCAGGAAAATAAACTTAGAGGAGGATACTACAAACTTCCTATACCTAAATTTTATATTATTAAAATCCCATTCTAAGACCTTGTGCAGGCTAATCTGTCCAGTCTAAAGCCAAAACGCCTAAGAAAACCATTTCTTACCCACTGGATTCCCACATATTCGTGTCTAGGAAGTGGGGTTTTGACTTGCCTCAGCTTCCAGAATCATACATATTAGTTTGTAGAGAATGAAGTTTATTTCGATAGGTCAATAATGCTGGAATTGACTTCTTCAAGACATTATGAATAGATTTTGTAATGAATTGAACTCACATTGTAGTGTTAGCAGAAGTGGAGTTTTGTTGGCATTAACTTCCAAAATAACGACTATTAACAGGTCTGAAATTTGTAAAAACCACATATTGGTTTCACCAAGGGGAAAAAAGTAAGGTTCAAAATAGTGTTAAGATACCAAACTAGAGATTTTGTTTTCTCTAAATAGGTTTCGTTTTCCATAGATAGATAAGTCTGTATATAAGTTAATTGTAGATAGGTTTAAGTAAAATAAGGGAAAAAAATCCTAAGGCAGTATTTGATAATCTAGGTACTCTAGTGCCATTACTACCATCGTTTTCAAGAGATATGAATGGTATTCGAATTAATCATTTCTTTGAATTTCTCACTGATGTTGCCAAATTAGCAGCTTGACTAAAGTTCAGATGTTAGGAGTGGCAAGACTAAAGCTCACTTGCATCACACATAAATTTGCAAGAAAAGATAGGCATGTTAGGGATATTGAAGAGTTCGAGAAATTTAATGAGATATCCTCTGTAGTGTTCTGTAAATTTTATTATTTTCTAAAAATCTAAACACCTTAGTGTGTATTATAACCCCAGGTTTATCTATTGTACACAATTTTAAAAATTTTTTAAAGGTGTTTTACTGTGAGAATCCGGTGGATAAGAAATGGTTTCTTATGTGTTTCGGCTCTCAGATTGGATTGATCTGCCTGCAGGGTTAGAAGATGTGTGTTTTTATGATATAAAATTTATGTACAGGGAGTTTGTAGAATCCTCCTCTAAGCTTGTTTTCCTGACACCAACCTAAATAGAATGTTAGTAATGCTAATGAACAAATTAATAAACTTTTCTGAGAGGGAAAGATCATAGATAAGTAATAAGACTTTGGCATGGCATGGAGTTCATTGAGAAGACCATCATTAAGCAACAAAACTAAATTTAATGAGAACAACAACAACATCAACAAAAAAAAATACAATTATACAACAGATTATAATCCCTATCCTATTCACGTGAGAGATAGAGTTTACAAATATCATGATATACAGTACTACCTTGACTGTTGATCGGTTAGTAGTCTTCAGATTGGCAGCAAAAGGATGATGCTATTGAACAATGGCAATAAAGTTTGGGAGGATGATGATGAGTGAAGCAAGAACTATCTTCTTGCTTCTCAGCACACTAATTAAATCTTTAGACAAGAGGATTCCTATGGCAGACTGCTATCTTTTATGCTTGGTTTTTTTTATTGACTGCTTTCTTCTATGGCAGGCATGTCAAACTCATATGATATTACAGGCCACATGATCTATTTTGTATTAAGTGAAAAGCTGCATGTTTTCAATGTTCAGAAAATTTATAAAATACTATTTCTAGAATCAGTATGTTATGTATTATGTATTTATTACACTCAATGTGTCGTGTATTATACATATATAGACATTTTATATTTCATGTTATTTTTTAAACAAACTATAAATATTTTATACTTTTTATAAAAAACAAAAGTTATAATAAGAAATGAACAAAATCACAGTTTAATATTACTTTTTAAAAGATATTTGACAGCGTTTTTCACAAAGCAAGTAATCAAAATTCGATTGAATGTATTGAACTGATGCAATTTTTAAAATTGATGGTAAATGTTGATCGGTTGATTTTGACTTTTTTGAATTTTTGTTATTTTTCATTAAAGAAAATAGTCGCTCGCACAAATAAGTGCTTCCAAACATAGCTATTATATGCATAACACACGATAACACTTTAGGAAACCGATCTACAGATAAATACGTATAAAAATCTGGAATTCTAACTTCCATATATTTTTGCTTTAGGAAATTATCACATTGGATTTCAATTAATTCTATTTGTAAGTTTTTATCAACGATTTCAATATCGATAGCAGTGGCGTGTTGTGACATTTGACGTTAGAGAAGCTGTGTTTCTGTAAGAAGCCGACTTCCAGGGGCAATCAGTTAATTGAGCGTCAGTAATGGTCTAGGGTCCATTCGTACGTGGGTGGTGGCTGTAGAGACAAAGACGACAAGTATCTGACAAAAACCGTTTATTTTAATATAAAATATACATACACTATGTTCAAAAATAGTTTGCTTTAGGACAGTCAGCTGTTTGGACGTCCTGGGCGTCGATGTAATTCCTCAGTGGTCGATCGAAGGTGGCCCCGGAACAGTGGCGTTGACGAGTCTGTAAGGCACGGGGAGACTTCGTCCATTGGTGTCGGGAAACGCGGTGTAAGTCCGAAGTGGCATGGGTTACGGGTTGGTACAATAGACAAAAAATTGTTTTTTTTTTTTTTTTTTTGCGCGTTCACACACGGGGCTTTGGTTATTCGGAACGTTAACCGAGTACCCGGTATCCTCGATCGTCAGAGATTATATCAATCTCCATTTTTTCTTTCGTCCATTTTGATTGGTCGTTCGTTCTTCCTCAATCACGCTTTCCGAGTGGTTGATTCCTCGTTACTAAACTTAACGAGACTCTTACCTGGAGAGCGAGAAAAGTCAAAATTGAAGATGAATTCGATTTTCCACCGATCATAGGAAGACTTTCTCCCGCGATTTATGGTTTCTGCCTGGCAGTTTGATATAAACAATGGGTGTCCGACTACAAACGACTTTTACCTATGTTTTTTTAAACTAATGAATTTTTCTCTAAATTAACCGTTTATTCGGATCTTTCGTAACGGGTCAGACCTGTTTGATATATCACATTTCCATAAAAGTTTTAAACAAATACTGGAAACGACAAAAATAAACAATTTATGTATTTTAGTTCTAAAATACAAATAATACAAATTGATACGATACAATGATAGAAAAACTTGTTTTTTAAATTTTTATAAACTAACTCTTCGGCGATTTTTTCCGCAAAGTCGTTAATTACTTTATGATAAAAGTCGCTTGTCGTCGACTCTATCAACGTATTTGAAAGCTCTTTTTCTATCGAAAGCAACGCTTGCGACCATAATTTTTCCTCTGACTAAGTGTTCCTAGCGAATGTATGAATTTGCTACGTGGTCGTAAAACTGCGCTCAACAGACGCACTAGTAGATGGTACCGTAGAAATGATATTAAATCATATAATTCTTTTAGTACGTTTTTGTTCGGATTGACATTAATTATAGTACTTTTTATGTCTAAGAGTTACTTGCCAATATAGTCTGAACACGAATATAAATATTGCGATTCACTACGTAATTTAGATAAATCAAAAAATTTTCTATAAAATTTACTTAATTTAAAGAATTAAAACACGGCTGGAAAAATTGTTTTTCAAAACGTTAAAATCTTTAACATCTAAAAGTGATAAAAATTCTAAAGATTTTATGTCTGAAAATCTGTCAATATAATTACAGTATAATTTTCAAAAAATTATAATTAAATATAACTTTCCAAACAAAACGTACATAAAAATAGCATTGAATACTCTTTACTTTTTAAATCTTAAACAATTCACTTAGTCAGATAGCTCCCTACCCAGTGGCCATGGGATAGAATCGTTGAAAGCGTTACACGGCTGTGTAGTTTCCACCAGCTAAACCGGCTGAGGTTGGTTCTCTGTAAAGCGCATGCGCCAATGCCCTCTGGCTGCTTTACACCATTCAGTTATTCTCGTCCTGAAAGCTGTCTCGTTAGCACTTTTAATCCGTCACTGACATTCGAATATACAATAGCAATCTTATCGCTTTTTCACATATAGTGTAAAATTTTTAATAAGATACATAATGCAATTATAATAAAATATTAATTTTAATTAATTCAAAGTTCGTTAAAATATAAAAATTTATATTTTAGAAAATACAAGGGAATATCATTAGAAGGTGCGAGCAGCGCTTCCACTGTTTCCAATTACGGCACGCCACTGATTGATAGATAGAGGTGAAGTAAAAAGACGAAGTTGTAATTCGCAGCTTTGAAAATCAGAAAATCTTCGATCGAATTCCGTTTCTAATAATTTAATTTGGTGAGCATATTCTGTAAATTTTAATTTAGGTGATTTAAGCAATAGATATTGACAGCTTTCAAAATTTGACAAGTTTTCTTTATCGATTTGTTATCACCAAAGTAATAATTTTTGTTTGAAAGCGTTAATATTATCAAATAGCATTCTAGCAACATGATTTTTGCATTGAAGCTTAAGATTAATTTGATTAAGATGACTAGTAATAGCAGCTGAGAAAACCAGGTCCTTTATCTATTGCCCAACTTTTAATTCAGCACATTCATAATGTTTGTTTCCAAGAAAATTACGATTTATGCCAGCAGTTTAATTAAAGAATTGTTTTAACACTTTATGACTCGAAGCCATCGAACTTTCGTATATGGTATATCGATGTATTCACATCTATATCTTCCAGAAATGAAGCAAATTGACGATGATTAAGTCCACGTGCTCGAATATAATTTACAATTTTGGTGACTATTTTTAAAACATGTCCGATATTTAAAACTTTAGAGTACAGTACTTGCTGATGAATAATACAATGAAAATGTTCAAAATTATTATTACCATGCTGTTTGCATGATTCTTTTAATCTTGCAATAACTCCTTTAGTAATACCGGTCATGGTAGGTACTGTACACCATCAATTACAAGAAAAAGCAACTTTTCTGATAGTAACTTATACTTCTTCAAAACTTCCATAAGTGCATCAAACATAGCTTCAGTGGTTTTATTATGCATAGGAAAGATTTCTAAACATTATTTTTAAATTAACGTCGCATCTGCGAATAAAAATGGCCAGCTGAGCGGTATTTCGAATATCTGTACTTTCATCAATTGCAATAGAGTTGGCTTGAAATGTTGATATTATTGAATTATTCTGATTTCTCAAATTCTCGGCTATTTCATCAACTCTGCTAGCTACAGTATTTTGACTTAAACTTACACTTTTAAATTTTTTTACTTGTGCTGGACATAATACTTCTGCTGCTTTAATTAAGCATTCACTAATAAATTCTCCTTCAGTAAATGGTTTCGATCTTCTTGTAATAAAATGTGATAATATATAACTTACTTTTACGACATCTGTAAGCAAACAGATTTAGTGAATACACTTTGTTGTTTTTGAAGAATTGATTTCAATACCGACAATTTGTCTTCACGAAGTATTGCAACATAACGGTCATAGTTTCTTTTATGATTTCTGTCATAGTGCCTTTTAAGATTATATTCCTTAAAAAATAAAATAGAGTTTTTACATATCAAGCATAATATTTTATTCTTGTCTTGGACACAAAAATATTGTAGTTCCCATTTTTCTTGAAAATTACGATGTTTCTTTTCAATTGACCTTTTCCTACTCATTGTTCTTGAGGTTTAATTATATTTTTATTAAATAACTTTTTAGTTTAATATGAATAAAAACCAAAATCCACTTTAGAGTTCAAAATATTATTAGCAAACTATTGAGCAAACACTGCACTTTGTGACGACTTGTAGAGACGAAAAAAACATTCTTAATCGAGTTCATTTGACCAACCAAGTTTTGGTAGGAATGCATCCTACCAAACCTTGATTTTTTTATATGGATTGAAGATAGGATTGGTTGACCAATCAGAGCTTCGTAGCTCTGTCGGAGGTCCGGCGATGATAGGTGGCCAATCAGTGATTCTGCTTTCGAAACCAATGGCTGTTTCTCCAATGTCCAGCGTTGTTCGTTTGAAAATAGAGAAACGGCGGGAATCATATGTCTAGATGATTCTAATTCTGACAATGATGATACTCTGCGAACAGAATAACACAAAAATTAAAAGTTGCAGATTCCTTCTTTAACAAGTAGTTTAGTCTTGCCTTGAGTCGGTTTTTTTAAGTTGATCCCAACTTACAAAGCAAAACAAGAGTATTATACAGTGGGCATTGGACCCCTTTTTCTGAGCAATCAATTCCACGTGATGTGACAAATATCCGCAAATTGACTTATAACTATAATTTATAACTAAAGAAAAAGAAGCGGAAAAAATAAGTATCTAAGAATAGTACGAAGGGGAAGAAGAAAATACTCGGGATTTTTTGGCCTCATGGTCTTGGATGGGTCACTGTCTCAGTCTTTTCTCTGAACAGTTGTTTCTTTGTTTTTTCTTCTTTACACCTCAAACTTGTTGTTCTATCAATATCTTCCTTTCTAAGTTCTTTAGTGGCGTGCCGTGACATTTGATGATAGGGAAGTTGTGTTTCTGTAAGAAGCCGACTTACAGGGGCAATCAATTAATTGCGCGTCAGGGCCCGTTCGTATTCGTTTGTTCGATAAGCCAGTAAAAACCGTATACTTCTTTAAATGTATTTTTAATAAATTATCTGACGTACTTAATAAATAAGAAAGTTCAATATAATTACCTCTGTTATTAGATTCAATAAATTCCCTACTTTCTCTAAATGCCAATTCTTGCTTCGAGAAAAAACATATAACATCTATTAATTTAGATATATCTATTAATCATAATTATCTTGTTATAATTTTCAATATTTATTTTATATTGTCTACCATTGTTAAATTCTATTCTATTTTGATTTCCAAATTGCTTCAATTTCGACATTCCAGCTAGAATTTAATATCCCGGGCAGCGCCTTAAGATTAGAAACAAATAGATTCAGATTAAATACTATACTAATAAAAAGATATTTAATGATTTTACAAAAAATTATTAAGGCAGAAGACATAACAACAAAATTACTGTTTTTACTATACAACAAATCAAGGGAAACGGATTTAAGACGAAGCTGGATAATGCAGCTATCGAAGATAGTAAATAAATATGTTTTCTCTATTAAACTGTTTTTGGATCGTACATATAATATGGAGCAATATAGTAAAGAAATAATATACAGAGCTATGGAGCACTCTATTGTTCAAGACATTGAAGATATACGAAAATGAGAAAACACAAGCTGGTATACAACAATTTTAAATTACCCAGTGAATAACAACTATATATTGACAAACCTAGCCTTTAACATCAAAAAGTTTTTTATACAGATTAGGCTAAATAAATATGAAATAATTATAAATGACAAATATATAGACTACACCCAATCTAAATGTCCAAATTGTACCAAAAATTTATCTAAACTTCATATTATATGCGAATGCTGTAACAAAAAGGATAAACTACAAAAGCTCCAAATTGGGCCATTGGCTAACTGTACCATCGAGAAGGAAATGTATAAGATGTTTGATAGTGCTAATACTAACATAATTTACATGTTATATAACTACGTTAAACAATCTACTAAATGATAATTGTGACAAAATATTAATGAAATTCTATAGAGCAGTAAATAGAAAATATCAATGTTGTTGAGATGTTATTATACGAGTGTAAATATGCGTTTAAATAAAACGCCCTTGTAACAGGCGAAAGCCTTTTACGCAAAATAAAGATCAATATTATTATTTTTTTAAAAATAATAAAAATAATAAAAAAATAAAAATAAAAATAACATTAAACACGAACACATTGAAGAAGAAAAAAAAATTGCTTCAATTTTACGAAAAGAATCGTCATTCGTCATAAATTTTATTGTCAAAATGTCGAAATTTTTTTGTTGACGTATTTATTCTTAATTTAGGCATTGATCTTTTTCTTTTAATAATGTTTTCTTTTTCATTATATGGTCTTGAGCCAAAACTTTTTTTAAATATTTTTTTTAATCACTAGCCACGATATAAGGGCTAAAATTAAAATTATAAAAAAAACTTACTTGGTAAAACAAAATGTGTGATGAATATACATACCTAGTAGAAAAAATTCTTCAATTGTATGAATATACTTTTAATGAAACTTATAATTAAATATAACTTTGTGAAGAAACGTACATAAAAATAACAAAATATTCTTTACTTTTTAAATCATAAAACAATCCACTTAGTGAAACAGCTCCCTACGAGTGGCTAATGAATGGAACCAGACGCGTCCAGGTAGGTGTGCAGTGTGTGTGTGCCAAATCCCGAGGGTGCTGATACCGGTCAATGTTAAATGCCTATTTTGTCGCTCACTAGTATATCTTAAAGGACGCGACAGGGCTGTTGTAAATTTTAAACGTTTCTCACCATAGATGTAAATATGTTAAACTTAACCTCTAAACAGTGGAACAGTCGGACGCCGCGCTACCAGTTAGTTGTAAAGGTAAACCGTAAAAAAATTTTTAAGAATTTTCCCACGCGTTTTTCTCGTTTCCGTTTAGGAAAAAAAATTTTAAACAGTTACGTCTTGTAAAAAAAAATCGTTCTTTATTGTCACATAATTTTTTTATATGTGAATTTTTTTCGCGGTAATTTTTTGCTAAAAATTTTTTTTTCAAATTTATATTAAATTCTTTTTTGATTTTCTATCCGATACGATTTTTTCAAAAGTTTTTAATTTATTTTCAATTTTATATAATTTTTTAAAGTTTTAGGCATTTAAGTCATGACGATTTTTTTCAACCTTCGAATCAAATTCAAGAAAATGTAATTGACAGTTAACGAATTTCATCCACAACAATAGATGACGTAAAAGTTGTTACGTTTACAACTACGACGCCTGGCGGCCTTTCCCCCCAGACTGAAATGTGGGTGAAGGTCGTCTCGTGTTCTACTTTCTGTAGAAGTGACGTAATCATTGTAAATAAAAGAAAATTTCAGTATATCGTTTATTTAAAATTTTAAAATTCCTTGTTCAAATTTACACCGAAATATTAAAGCGAATTAAAATATTAGCATTTTGTAAATAAACTTACTTGACATATAATAAATTTAAATAAATTAATCTTTAAGAAACAACAAAACAATAAAAAAATGTAGAAATATTTTTATATTCATCTTCACATTTATAACATATGTTATCGTCATTGACCGATATTTAATTTTAAAAACAATTTTCACAATTGGCATGCATCAGAAAAAGAAAGCATAACTTCCCTAAAACACACTTCATTGAGAAGGTCCGCTTCACTCTGAAAAAGCCGACAGTTTTATGTCAGAAATCCAATGTGTGACCTACTTTCTCTAACGTAGTAAAACAAAGTAAGTTGCAGTACAACAATACACATAAACACAAATAAATTAGTAGCTCAATAATACATACTTTCATTTAAATCCATATGTTATATCCAAAAGTCAGTTCTCCCAAATTGTTCGAAAAATAAATTATTTTCAACTTTTCTTTTTGTAAAGTAGCATATTCTGAAAAACAAGTTCTATATTCAGCGTAAAATTTCCACCTTTTATCCGTTAAAAACAACGCAAAATGTATGGATCCACGTAATAAAAAATTATCGCAGTGAACTTCGAAAAAACCAGAAACACAGATACACCAGACTGCACTGTACAAAATTTTGCCACGAACTGATTCATATTTTAATGCACCTGTGAATAATTTCATCACATGACGAAAAGTTTTTGAATAAAAGCTAAAAGTTTTTAAAAATTCTTTCATAAAATCCGATGAATTTAATTAATACACAATAACTAGATCTGTTTAATAAAGATTAATAATTTTCCATTATAATTATGCAAATTAGATATAAAAAAGATCATCGCGCAAATTCTCCCGCGAACCATGGATGACTCTTACGTCATCTGGATTGAAGTTTCCTGCAAAATAGTGAAAATTTTTATATAATTATTTTACTAATCCAGCCAAATTTAAATAATATAAAATGTCTAGATCTGTTTAATAAAGATTAGTAATGTACTATCATTAATATGCAAATTAGATATGACAAAGATCACTGTGGGAAAATTCCCGCCAAGATAAAAATAGCTTTCGGTCACGTGATCACCAAGAAATACGCCTTAAATTTAATGTTTGTGTACAAATTAATACATTTTAACTAATGTCATCGTTTAAAATTTAATGTTTCTGTAAAAATTAGTAAATTGTAACAAATTTCATCAAAGACAACAGAATAATTTTCAGCTCATAAAAACTCTACAATAAATGATTATTTCTTCGAAAGACGTCGATATGCACGAATAAATAATAAATATACAATAATGCTTTTATCCATTTTAAGTGGATATTGTAAAAATTAAGCTATTTAATTTGTTTGGCTTTTATAATTTAGTTTCCGAATATTTTACTGTGAAATTCCATTTAGTAAACAGAAACAAAGACAAGCTATTAATTATAAACAGGACAATAGAATAATTTTTACGTAAATTGAGTGAAAATACAGAAAAAAACAAATTATATCAAAGATGGGGACAAACAAGCTTACATCCCCAGAACAGAGCTTATAATTTGTTGTCAATTTCAGCCTGTTCCTACTTCGACTGTTTTTTGTTGGTAAAAAGTTAATGTTTTAAGATGTTCTTAGTGAAGAAACATAAAAGTATCGAAATATAATATTCACACACACAAAAATATTTATGTATGTCGACATTAGAAATTTAAAATCAATTATAGAATGTCCTGGATAGAGATATCGTGTGATTGTCTGTTTCTTCTGTCTTATTTTGTTTTTCTACGTGAAAATAAGATATCTTTTATAACTATTGATAATATAAACATTTTGTTTCTTTATATATTACTTCAATTACAGCTGCAAACTTTAACACATGGAGCATGTGAGAAAGTATTATTGTATAGATTATTATATTTTTATGAATACAACTGAGACTCGTGACAATATAGGCCTATATTAACCTACTTTAAGTGTCAATATTTTATTTAGAATCATTTTAAACGTTATTATTACATCAAATTATGAAATGGAATGTTCCAAGTATAGGAGTAAGAGGGAGGGGAAAGAAGCCATGCGTGGGGAAAAAATGAGTTTTTATCTAAATTATAATAAAATTTACTTATATTTACGATAAATATCGATAATTTTCTTTTGGAGAAATGTATCTTGATAAAATTAATTATCTATATGAATGAAACTTTCAATAATACATTAGTTACAATGACTGACGTTCCTTTCTTACCCTTTCTGTAGTATGTCTTATTATTAAACATAGTTTCCTAGATTATAGCATAATAATGTGTAAAAAAAAGGAAAATTCTGTTAATTTGTAAACGCAGATACTATCACATAACAAGCATACTGTATCCTCTGTATATTTAAAGTCAGTTATTCGCGATTGAATTTTTCTAAATAAGCCTGTTTAATCCGTAATTTATTTGACAGAAAGAAATTGTTTATGGCCGTATTTCATTTATATAATGTTTTTCTCGTGATATTATTTCTAATATCGGAAAAAAATATACATTTCTAATATGGACATACATCAATATTTTTAATTCTGAATATTATATTTCGATACTTTTATCTTTCTTCACTAACAACAAAGTACTTTTATTTAAAACATTAACTTTTTACCAACATAAAACAGTCGAAGTAGGAACAGGCTGAAATTGACAACAAATTATAAGCTCTGTTCTGGGGATGTAAGCTTGTTTGTCCCCATCTTTGATATAATTTGTTTTTTTCTGTATTTTCACTCAATTTACGTAAAAATTATTCTATTGTCCTGTTTATAATTAATAGCTTGTCTTTGTTTCTGTTTACTAAATGGAATTTCACAGTAAAATATTCGGAAACTAAATTATAAAAGCCAAACAAATTAAATAGCTTAATTTTTACAATATCCACTTAAAATGGATAAAAGCATTATTGTATATTTATTATTTATTCGTGCATATCGACGTCTTTCGAAGAAATAATCATTTATTGTAGAGTTTTTATGAGCTGAAAATTATTCTGTTGTCTTTGATGAAATTTGTTACAATTTACTAATTTTTACAGAAACATTAAATTTTAAACGATGACATTAGTTAAAATGTATTAATTTGTACACAAACATTAAATTTAAGGCGTATTTCTTGGTGATCACGTGACCGAAAGCTATTTTTATCTTGGCGGGAATTTTCCCACAGTGATCTTTGTCATATCTAATTTGCATATTAATGATAGTACATTACTAATCTTTATTAAACAGATCTAGACATTTTATATTATTTAAATTTGGCTGGATTAGTAAAATAATTATATAAAAATTTTCACTATTTTGCAGGAAACTTCAATCCAGATGACGTAAGAGTCATCCATGGTTCGCGGGAGAATTTGCGCGATGATCTTTTTTATATCTAATTTGCATAATTATAATGGAAAATTATTAATCTTTATTAAACAGATCTAGTTATTGTGTATTAATTAAATTCATCGGATTTTATGAAAGAATTTTTAAAAACTTTTAGCTTTTATTCAAAAACTTTTCGTCATGTGATGAAATTATTCACAGGTGCATTAAAATATGAATCAGTTCGTGGCAAAATTTTGTACAGTGCAGTCTGGTGTATCTGTGTTTCTGGTTTTTTCGAAGTTCACTGCGATAATTTTTTATTACGTGGATCCATACATTTTGCGTTGTTTTTAACGGATAAAAGGTGGAAATTTTACGCTGAATATAGAACTTGTTTTTCAGAATATGCTACTTTACAAAAAGAAAAGTTGAAAATAATTTATTTTTCGACAATTTGGGAGAACTGACTTTTGGATATAACATATGGATATAAATGAAAGTATGTATTATTGAGCTACTAATTTATTTGTGTTTATGTGTATTGTTGTACTGCAACTTACTTTGTTTTACTACGTTAGAGAAAGTAGGTCACACATTGGATCGCTGACATTTATACAGAAAAATTTATACTTGAAGAATTTTGTTTTGATAATTATTGCCTAGGGTTTATGTCGAAAATATTTTTCATTTATATTTGTAATTACAGTTAATTCGAATAGTAATGGCGCTTAAATATTTATAGGATTAATTGAAGTTTTCGAATTTTGTTTGAGGAAACTGAGGAAGGCAAGAGTATCGACAGTTGTATAATGAACTGAATTTAAGTAAATTAGGTGACTTTGTATGTTTCGATGTAGTTTTTTATAATATTACGATATACGAACTTTCGATTTTGTAAATTGTATTATACTAAAAAATAAAGTTTTTTCGTTATTCTCCTACTTAATGATGTATTTATAATGTTTCTGAATTAAATAATACTTATTAAATTGAAATCCAAGCTTTACAAAGTACTATGAATATTAGAGAAGACCGTTTTACTATAAACTACTACTTTTACTACAGCTTACTCTAATGTTGATTCTACGAAAAGTAGGTCAGACAAGGACCGTTAGACTAATGACGTAGGCTGTTTACTTTTTCCGGTTGCATCGGTGCTCTCCCGATAGCGTCATTTACAGAAGTCACACCTACTTTTTTCTGACGCGAGCCAATTAGGAATATTAATTTTTTTAACCAATCAGATGACGGCGGGAAATTTAAATTCGATTTATGTCGATAGATGGCCGTCTAAAATTTTATATTTATTTTAATTTTCTTTCTTTTATTGTAATTTCTCGAGAACTAAAGGATATTCCAAAACAAAGTTGGAGAACCCAACTACTCGTGAAAATTCTATGACTTCACAAAATGGTACAGGTATTTTATAAGAATTTTTTAACGACTATAGTCGTCCTTCACTACTGCCACTGGATCGTCTTGGACGACTATTCTCGTTTTTCACTGTTAAGAGGTTAAGACATTTGTTTTCTAACTACTGTAATTCGTTTTAGTACCAGGTGTACACGGAAATCAGTTCCCCACTGTACCAAGCTAGTAATTGGTTCGGTTAAGCTTTTGTTTAAGTAAAATTCTGGCTCTTTCAGCAGGGTTTTATTTATGTCCCCATTCCCTAATTTCTTAATTATTTAACCACTTCTTAGTAGAAATAAGTCGAAACCAATTACTTTGTACTTGAATATCTGTAGTCTTGGGAAAACATTGGAATAACAAATTTTTATGACAACAAATATAGAAATCGTAAATTTAAGGAAAATAAATTCTAGAGCTTTTTTCGTACCATTGTATGTCTCATTCATTAAATTTGGTTGTAAATGATGCTGCCAAAGTAACAGTTAATTTTTTTAACACTGTACTAGAATTGTACACGTTTTTTCTCCATCCCCTTACAGATGGGACATACTAAATCGTAATATCACCGGTTTAACATTGAAATCCGTAAGTAATATAAGATGAGAGAGCAGAATAAACGCAGAATAAATATATCAAATATTTTAATGGATTTTTTTAAACTCCTGTCAACTATACAGAACTATCATAAAAACATGCCAGTAAATTCCTATCGGTTGGGTTTAGTTATAAATCTAGTCTAGGGTGGGCAACCTTTTTTATAACACGGGCCAAAATAAATTTTACGTTATTTCTGCGGGCCGTAGTAGTTAATTGACGCCTTCTTGTGGTTTGTAATTTTTTTAGTCTGTAAATATGAAATAAATAAATAAAAAGTTAATTACTACATTTATTTCTCTTATCGTTTTCGAAAATTACAAAGAATTGGAAAAATAACTAATTAAATCTAGAGATACATAATGCAGTTATAATAAAATTTTAATTTTAATTAATTAAAAGTACGTTAAAATATGAAAATTTATATTTTATAACATACAAGGAAAGGTCATTGGAAGGTGGAAGCAGCGCTTCCATCGCTTCCAATGACGGCACGCCACTGAAGTTCTTTTATGGAACGTTCTTATTATTGGAATATGAGCGGCTCCACGTAGTCCCCAGCCTCTTTCTCCTTGGAGCACTATCTTTGTACGTCTTCTCTCTCTGGAGTTCGAGCGAAAAGTTTCTTACTCCTGGGGTCCTATTTTGAGCTCTTCCGATAACTGAACGAGAGCGATACACGGGACATTCGATAAGTCCCCTTAGCGAAAGGCAGTTAACGAACCTTAGACAAATCGCTATTCTGTGCTCCACGTCAAGTGGGTTTCGCTACGGGTAGTCGGTCGAGATGTGTCTGGGTTCCATGCTATCGATAGCTATTACGCTTTAATCAATCACAGATTAGTTAACATTGTATTATGTCACGTGACTGCAACCTGCCATTTTCTAAGCGAAGCACGTGCTTTTAGCGTTGTCGTGTACTAGCACTAGTGATATAGTTTTGTTTTGTTTTAAAATGTCTGGGTCTATTTTGTCAGCCTATACGTTAAGCAAATATTTGTTTTTAAAAATTATAATTTATGTGATAGATAGTCATTTATGTTTAGTGTATAGTTTACTCAGGACCGGATTAACCCACTTTGGGGCCCTAGACATTTTCTTCTTACCGGGCCCTCCTCTCTCTCCCACAAGAAATAGAACACACAAAAAATATAAAACAATAAATAAAACAAAATTGAATAATGTGAAAAACTAAAGCAAAACTTAAACGTTTATTAATAAAAATATTATTCTTATCGCTATAAAAAAATTCTAAATTATCGGAAAAATTACTTTCAATAAAAAGAAACAAAAGAACACACTTTTTTAGGTTTTAGAATTCACAATAACCATATAAAAAGCAATATACTTTTTTGTTTATTTGTTTATTACATACAGTTGTCAAACAGAAAAGTAAACTTTCTTATTTACAAATGTTTTAGAAATAGACAATTTGACCGGGCCCTTCAAAAAATAGGGCCCTAGACATTTGTCTCATTTGTCTATGCGATGATCCGGCCCTGAGTTTACTGTTAAGTTACGTATATAGAATGTATTTTTTATACTAAAACTAATGAATTAAAGTCGACATTAAACTTAGATAAAATCTACAAAATAAAGATTTCTATTATTACATAATGCTAACATTTTACAATTGTACAAAGTACGTCTAAGCTTCTTTGTATATTTCTATATAACTTCATGTAATTAATGTATTTTTTAATTCATTCATTAAGAATAAAATGACAAACTTAATTTTGCCACAAGTTATACTTCTATTAACCTTATAACCAAATTAGAATTAGTATTATGATTAAATGTCAAATGCAATACGTCTTATTAGATGTAAATATTATTTGCATAGACATGGAGTGACTGGAAAGCAAACATTAAAAGTAAAGCCTCACAAATAAAAAAATCAACGTTTCAAACAGGAGGTGGGCCTTCAGTTAATCAAAAATTAACTGAAGTTGAAGAAAGAGTATTAAATTTAATCGGTGTTACTGCTGTCTCCTCTCTCCAATTGCTCGTGAAGTAAAATCATTCTTACACGAAAAGACGCCATGTTGTTTTCACTTTCGTTACGTTCCTAACGGCAGCTCGAGCGTGACCGATAACAAAAGCTTAGTTATCGCACGTGACTATCGGAACCGAAAACGAAACGTACGGCTCGGAATAGCATTTTCACGATTGATAAAACGCGAATCACGTGGTTCCGATAGAAACTGGTTTTTATCGTATTCGTTAGCTTAACGATACTACTCAGAATAGGTTCCCTGCTTCCCGTGACCCCAGGGCCTCTCCTCTCCTTTGTTTTCCCACTTCACTTCTCAGAAACAATGACCTTGCCCAAGGGAAAAAGGATTGGAAAGGAAATTTCTAGAACAGTCAGAACAAAGAAAGATTCCTAAGCTTAACACAATATAATAAAATATGTACAAATATATAAATATCAGTACGGCTGACGACCACACAAACATGTGTCATGTGTCAAATTACATCACTCTGCGTTCTATTATGTTTATGATTGTCTTGTGTTTTTATCTCTGTTCGGCTACAGTCACTGCGTTTCATTTGATGCCTCGCGCCAGCGTGCAACGTCCCAAGCGATGATGCAATCACAGTTGATGCCAGCGTCAACCAAAAAGTTCAAACTCTCCAACTTCAAGCATCAAAGCTTGATATTTAAAAATTTTTAAAAAGTCGGCGGGCCGCAACCTATGTATTGGTGGGCCATGTGTTTGACACGCCTGTTCTATAGCAATGTCGGGTTTCTACTGGCTGCCGTTGTTTATGGCAAATCTCTTCTTCTGTAGATTGCTGTCAATTATGGCCAATTATAGTGATGAACTGAGTCTCCTATGGCATGTTCGAATTTTTCATGAACTAAATCGAATGGCAGGAAAATTGCCTTTTTTATTGTATTTTCTGAGCAATAGCGTAAAAGGTTTTTCGGTTACTAATGGGATGTATGGGGCCAGGCAGAGGGGTACGTAAACAGATGTTTGTCAAACCTTGGCGATAAGGTCTTAAAGATGGGAAGTTGATTTCCTTCTTTTCATAAAAAATGACACTGTATCTTCCTTTTTCGTAAACAACTTTAAAAAACTAGATATATTTTTCACGCTAATTAATTAATAAATATCCTGACTCTCACATCACTCCCTTAGTTTTTCGAAAAATTCACATGATAAATAAAAGAGGTGTAATTTTTCACAATCATTAATGATAAATTGGGGTTATTCTCTTTTTCTCTCTATTGAAATTGTGCAAAAAATGATAATAATCTTAATCTACACATATTCAGTAAACACGAAGGAGTTTTCAAGATACCATCTGAATATCATAACAATGGTTGCATCAATTTTAATCCTGCCAAACCCATACGGAACTTACAAAAAACTCTTTTTTACTACCCACAAAATAATATCGGTTTTAGAAATTAGCATTTAAAAAAATCATTAACAAAATGCAATACTGTTATTTATGTTTTGAATAAAAATCTCAAATATTGTAATTAGTTTTCACAAAACGTGCATTCTAAATTTTTCCCTGATTATAAAAGTCTTCTAGAGCTTTATGGACTTGAGATACAGCAGTCCCTTTTAATTATCTTATATTAGGTAATAAAATATGCAGAATGTTTATTTAAAAAAACATGAAGTTTAAATAATTTTGTTATATTTTAGCAAATTTTACAATTATTTATACACATAACAACCATTTTCGTCTTCTATATAGTATAGATATTGGCAATCACGTTGACAAGAAATATAAAGATTGGCAAGTAATATCATGGATGCCATAGGAAATATCGATTTCGCTTTGCAAGAATTAACTGATAAATGCATGAATAGAATGTGGAAGAAGTTACGACTGGAGTATCCTAGAATTCTCATTGAGAAGAGCCTATCGCTGTATCGTTAGGTTGAAAACTTGTCAAGTTACTCGATACAGAAGATGTAGACGAGCAGGGTACTGGGGAGTTGGGGTTTCTGGTAAGAGCCTCACTAACGACAACTTCAAGAACTGGTAGAACAAGGAATTCATGTAGAACTGGAGAATAGAGATTCTGAAGACAAACCCAAAACATTTCTCTACAATTTTCCTTAGTAAAAGTTTGATAATGATAACAGAAATCGTTGATCAAATTGTAGCGCATGATCCAGATTTTGATAGGATTCTAAAGCAAAATGAGGCATTTTGGATGTGATCTCCTGCTATTGACATTTGCTTAAAGAAAAGAAAAGAAAGCGATCAATGAAACTACACGTCTTCATTGCAAAAAAAACAAGAATTTCAGAAGACCCAGGACCTTAACAAAAAATTAACTTAATTTTTTTGTGCGCATATGTTTATATGTTATTTAACATATACTATTATGCAAAAATTTATATAAAAATAACATAAATTTATAGGAAATTTGCTTATTTTTTGGTCACGTGTTGCCCTATCCCTATTTACTCTATGTTAAAATGGTCTCGTTTAACGCTGTTTCGCTTAGTGCTTTGTCATCTAGGAATGCATCCCCCTGACATTAAGCGGGATCTTACTGTATATGGTTAATCTTTACCTATGTGCGCTGTCATGGCGGTGAGATGCACATTCTAACCTAACCTAACATATTCTAATAAATTACCAAAATTACTAATGTATAAAATATGTTTAATAACTCAAATAATTAATCATATAAAGAAAGGATTTTGGTAATTTATTAGAATATGGTAGGTTATGTTAGAACGCGCATTCTGCCATGACGGTGCACATAGATAAAGATAAACCAATTACATAATATAACAAAACTGTGTAATGGACAATCCTAATTGCTTAATATTTCAACCAATTCATTTTCATAACAATTATCTAGGTCACAGGTAAAAACCCAAAAACTAAGTTATCTGTAATCACAGTTTAATTACATGTAGTGAGAGTACTTGTGATTTAACAGAATAATATACTTATTATCTCTTTTGGCTAGTTTAGACAAGTGTTCGGTTTAATCAGAATAAACATAAGAAGTTGGTTCACTTACCTCTGAAGCATATTTCCAAGATACTCTGAAGTATGAAATTTGGAAATTTCGTATAAATCTTCTTCTGTTAAAAGGCGCCTTGTTCCTTTAATTATTATTGGGAAAAGCCAACTGAAAAATAAATAAATTATTTTTTATCGTTTATTACAATTATATTTTTCTGCAAACTTTACAAACTACTACGAATATTATAAAAAACCGTTTTACTATAAATTACTACATCTTACTACTGTGGGTACCGAGGAGGGACGACGAGGTCAGCCCTCTGTCTAATTTCGGCTAACAAGTCGGAGGGACTTGCCCACGTGTCAGGGATGGCTTATTTGCCGGTAGGGATCCCGTAGGGATGGGAATACTTTTTATCCGGTCGAGTGTAGGAGGGAAGGTGGAGTCGTGGTAAGGCGATAAGCGAATATTCGAGCAAACAGGACACCATTTAACAGGATAACAACGATTTAATGGAAAACAAAATATACGTTACAAAAATCTGACATAAAAGGGGTGACATATAAAAAGCTATATATCCCTATCACGCGAAGGGAGAGAGAGAGTTCACATAAGTGGGTTCCATACCTCTTAGACAATCAGTATTTCCAATATTCTGTCGGTCACAAGGATCGGTAATTCTTTTGAAGGGAAGGATCGGTAACTCTTGAGGCACAACGTAAAATATTCCCTTAGGCACGAAGGACAAAAATGGACGAGATCGCGACTCGATCTAAATCGATGATTGACTCCCCAGAGGTGGGGAAGGAAGCATCTTATATAACTTTTGCTGGAAAAGTTGGTCACGTGCATGTGTTTAGGCCATAGGTGTTCCCAGGATTGGAAACAATACGGCGAATTCGGGCGCTAACTATAAACTTAAGTTGCAAGATGATCTGTACTCAGCGTAAGAACAATGGATAGTTGACAGTTATACGGCTGGAAACGCATATTTTCTCGTCCAGGACCGTTTTTTAGGCAGGATGTTTATAATAGGAAAATTTTCGATTCAATATAGGGAACAATTTTATTATAAGTCGTATTATATTCGGATTATATCCGGATATAAGAAAGGAGTAATTATTAATTCGGATATAATCTTATATATAAAATTGTCGTGTCACAATTTTTGTTACCGTACTCCTCCGAAACGGCTTTACCGATTTCTACCAAATTTCATATGCATATTCAGTAGGTCTGAGAATCGGCTACTATCTATTTTTCATACCCCTACACCATTTCCCCCTTTCAAAAATATATTTATATATGGATTAAGGCTTTTATGTCCAACAGATGGCGCTACCTTCCGACGACCTAAGTTTGCTTTTCTGTCAGGCATTATGCTGGACTGAAGCAGATCATTTTCTATCTATCTATATAAATAAAATATAACGTTCGTTTGTTCCTACCGATTTCCTTGAAATTTTGACACAACGTTGCATTCGAATACGCACGTGTTTTTATATAATATACATGTCGAAATTCCCTCCAGTGGGGGGAGATGGACGGGATTACGGCTTACCGTGAAGAACTCTGCTTCTATTATACTATTTTACATGCGGTTTTTTGCGTTTTTAATTGCGTTTTAATAGGTTACGTCAACAGAATATACACTAAAAAGGGATTTTTCGATATTCCCCAGCGGGAAAAGTGACGGGATTAACGCTTACTGTGAAGAATTCGGCTTTTATTATACTATTTTAGATGCGTTTTTGATTGCGTTTTAATAGGGTACGTCAAGAGAATGTACACTGAGAAGGGATTTTTTAAAATTCCCCCCACGGGGGAAGTGTTATACATTTATAATAGATACATTTTGAGCCACAACAACGCGTGGCCGGGTCAACTAGTCTTATATATAAAATTCTCGTGTCACAATGTTAGTTACCTTACTCCTCCGAAACGGCTTTACCGATTTTTACCAAATTTCATATGCATATTCAGTAGGTCGGAGAATCGGCTACTATCTATTTTTCATACCCCTACACCATTTCCCCCTTTCAAAAATATATTTATATATGGATTAAGGCTTTTATGTCCAACAGATGGCGCTAACTTCCGACGACCTAAGTTTGCTTTTCTGTGAGAATGGACTGAAGCAGATCATTTTCTATCTATCTATATAAATAAAATATAACGTTCGTTTGTTCCTACCGATTCCTTTGAAATGTTGACACAACGTTGCATTCGAATACGCACGTGTTTTTATATAATATACATGTCGAAATTCCACCCAGTGGGGGGAGATGGACAGGATTAAGGCTTACTGTGAAGAACTCGGCTTCTATTATACTATTTTACATGCGGTTTTTTGCGTTTTTAATTGCGTTTTAATAGGTTACGTCAACAGAATATACACTAAAAAGGGATTTTTCGATATTCCCCAGCGGGAAAAGTGACAGGATTAAGGCTTACTCTGAAGAACTCGGCTTTTATTATACTATTTTAGATGCGTTTTTGATTGCGTTTTAATAGGGTACGTCAAGAGAATGTACACTAAGAAAAGATTTTTTTAAATTCCCCCCACCAGGGAAGTGTTATACATTTATAATAGAACACGGGGGAAGTGTTATACATTTATAATAGATACATTTTGAGCCACAACAACGCGTGGCCGGGTCAGCTAGTTTTTTATAATTTTATGTCAAGGGGATTTCTAGATCTCACACTACGTTTTACTCTAATGTTGATTTCACAAAAAGTGGGTCAGACAAAGATTGTTAGACTGATGATATAGGCTGTCGCTTTTCCAGGTTGCATCGGAGCTCTCGTGATAGCGTGATTTACAGAAGTGACACTTACTTTTTTCTGACTCGATCCAATTAGGAACATTAATTTTTTTAACCAATCAGATGATGGCGGGATGTTTAAATTCGATTTATGTCTATAGATGACCCTCTACACTTTCATGTTTATTTTAATTTTCTCTCTTTTATTGTAATTTCTCAAGAACTAAAGGATATTCCAAAAGAAAGTTGTAGAATCCAACTCTTCATGAAAATTCTACGAGTTCACGAAATGGTCCAGGTATTTTATATGAATGTTTTGCAGATATATAAGTCGCTTACCACTGCCACACGATCTCCCTTGACATATATGTACGTCGCTCACTGCTGAGTGGTCAAGTGACTTAAGTCTGAATGCTTATAAGAATTCAACAAATATAATAATTTCAGCCAATTGATAGTTAATGCTGTGCTAGAAATAAAATTAAAATATGTTTCTGTCAACCAAAAAGCTTGCTGCAAACTGTTTCTGCAAAAATGGTGCTAATGCAAGAGAATGCTCAAGAATATTTGACACTCATCGCGTGAATTTACAAAACATGATTGATGCCTTATTGAAGGAAAAAACATTAATACTATCATAAATTTATGGATTTTTTTAAGATGAAACAAAACAAATAACATATTTTTATTGATTTCAAAGCTTGTAGAAAATGTGAGTGAAATCATGCAGTTTTTGAATTTATAGGCGATCTTGCCCCTGTGTTCTATGTTCTGATAATGCATAAAAAACTTTTGCTAAATCTGTACCTAACATTAAGTCCAAACATGCTCATAAGTAGACCATGACTGCTCTATTGAATGGTAAACATAGCCACAATAAATGCATCGGTATATACTTACACGACAGAAAAAACAATTCAGAGAAGGAAACAAAAGTCTTTCCTAACATTGAATGTCTACTTGTTTTTTCCAAATGTGAAAGTACAATACAACAACCAAACCTTCATACAAACACAAGAACCCAAAACAGAGGTGTGTAAATTTGTTTTAAAAATACGAATTAATCAGTAGAGTGATATTTGTAAATCTGTTTCAAGGCACAAAAGGCAGTGTAACCTACAGTATAAGAAAAAAAGACATAAAAATGCTTTATATTTGCAATGATTGTGGTCAGTTTGTATGTAAATATCATACAGCAATGTATGTACAGTGAAAATTATGCAGATGAGCTAGTAAAAAAGGAATTGTTTCTCTTGGATTTCGATGAATTTTGCTTTCATCTGCCACATTTACAGTATTATATTGAACTTTGCTCACTCCATGCTTTGTAGTAAATCAAATATTAAGTACAGAGGAAGGTCGGGTAGTACTGTCGGCTAGTATCGGACAAGCGTTATTTTTAACATTTGCTGCAGGTTTCAGAACCTGTGAAGACACCAGCATGTTTGGGTGAATAAGGAAAGTTCAGATTCTCACCATATTTAGTCAATCAGTAGTGTTGTTGACACGTGGCAGAATATTTGATAGTTTTAATAGTGTTTTGAGTGAACGAAGATGATTTCTGGTTTTTTTTATTTATTTTTTTTAACTCTTTCCGCCCTGTGGGCACTAAGAGGGCCTCTTTTAGAAGGTCCACTATGGGTTCGGCCAGGCCCACAATGGGGCGACCGGGTGGTGAGGGACGGGGCCCGACATATACGAACGGACCACCCCCCGAAAAATTCCTGAGGATTATTCGACCCGATCGGATTCGACCCGATCGGATTTGATCCCGGGTGCCCCAGAGCAGTAGGCTGCCACCTTGACCGCTCGGCCATCCGGCCGATGATATCTGGTTGTCATAGCTTGCCTGAAAATGAAAATAAGTTGTTTTTTTGTTTATTGTAGAAAACAACATTTATTGTTCTTTAACTTGTAGGCGGAAATCTCTGTAAGCTTATTAATACGTATGTGGTAAGTGATGTTTTGATCTATGATGTTTCGTGTTGTTCGGCCAACAATGTTGCGGTTTGTATTGTTATGGGTTGTATCGGAAACAGTTTAAGGTTGATAAGAATTATATTCTCACGGAATGTTTCTGTTTTAGAAGACAACTACGGCAGAATAAAAGAAAGAAACAAGAAAAAAAAGAATCTATGCAGTTAGGAGAAACCTGCTGGAGAAAATCGTCCACACAAAGAGAAACAAGAAAGAAAACAGTAAATAGGCCAAATCAGTTCAAGAAAAGAAAGAACACTAAGAGACTCACAGCATCATCTGTGGTGAATCCTTTGAAGAAGTCTAGATTCAGTGTAGGATTTGTAAAGGTTAGGCTCACAGAAATTGTGCTGATCTTGAAGGAAACAAATATTTTTATGAATGTGATGTTTGCATTACCAAAAATTAAACAACAAATGCATTTGTCATTAAAACGAATTTTTCAATTTTCATACTGATAACTTTTAATTTTTTCTCATTTATACCACTTTCTTATCATGTATTAACTTACTTTTACGATCTGTAATTTGTACTTTTATAAATTTCTCAATAATCACTCTGCCTAAAATAACAAGTTGTTTGTGAAATCAAAAGTAATTCTCTTCTTGCAGATTTTTCTTGTGTCCGATACAACCGTCCAAAATTAAACTTGGCAAAAATGTAATGACTGTACAAAGTGTAAAAAATGATTAATATTTTTATCTTAAAAAGTGAATTTTAACTGGTGTTTTTATAACACAATTCAGTTTTGTATGAAATGTAATCTGAACCAATTGAGTTGTAACATTTTTTTTATAATGTAGGAGAAGCTTAGGTATCCGGTACTACCCCAATTTTCCCCTATGTAATTTACAATAAATATATCCAATTTTAATTATGCGTTATTTTTTTTATAATAATACAGAAACCAAGACATGTTCAGATCCTAACTCACAAGAGTCTCCACATCTCAGATATCAACACTGACTTCCGAGGGTGAGTGTCATGAAGTCATGAAAATCATGCACGTGGAAGGGAAAACCATGACAATTCATTAAAACAATGAGAAGGATTGCGAAATATATTAAAAAAAGCAATCAAACATGGAGTGTTGCAAGAAATTTGGATTATTCACAGTCAGCTCTATCTAAAATTCGGTTTAAATATATTTAAACCAGCAGCAGTATAACAGGGAAACACACTGGACATGAAGAGAAGATAGCAAAGCATTAAGTCAGGACACCAAAGAAATTATTTCAAAATTTGAAATGTACATAAAAAGAGACGGATAGAAAGTGAACAGAGCAGCTTTTATTATGTGGCAGAGAACGGTGAAAACAGTCATTGAAGAAATGGGATTTTCTTATTCAAGAGTTTTCAAAAACCACCATTAAAACTAAAACATAAAAACGAGGTTACATTAGGACCAACGAAGCAATCATGGACACACATACACACAGAAAATCTTTATTTGTTTACCTGGCACCATGGTGAAAGATGAGATAAAATACAAAGTTGCCTTTTGGCTTGTAAATGGTAAATTTCCGACATTGAGATAGAAACAGTCAAATATAATGTCGCGTTCTTATAGTAGACAAAACAAATTACAGAACCCGAATTCTGAATCGTGTCGAGTCATGATCAAACAAGAACAAGCTCAGAAAGTGGAGCGTAACATGTGAACAGAAAAACAAAAGATACAAAACAATCTACAAACAATGCGTGTATCCCCACATAGTTTCATATAAAGTTACTTACTGAATGCTCGTCCTTTCAAAGTTACTGCTTGATAAGTTCCTTTAGCAAGATGTAGATGTATTTGTTTTGAGGCAAAAGACTGGCTGTAGGGCCAATGCATATTCTTTGCTTGTATTCTAAGTTTCACAAGATAGCTCCTGAAAAAAAGCATCAGAAACAGATTCTCATTTTTGCTACGAAACCCGAATCATCTCCTTAAGAAAGAGAATTCTAATTTTCACGCTTGCAAGAACACAATAGCCATGTAAGATGTCATGAATGTCAGCAGCTGCCAATGCCAGCTGATCAGCTTTTTCATTCTCCGGAGTACCACAGCACCCTCTCATCCACTCAATAGAAAATTCGTTTTAACTAATTAAGATGATATCGAGAATGTTTCTGCGTATCACCTGAAAACTTGGGACGTGAAAAACATTCTAAATTTGTGGTTATGCGATTAGCATGTTCGCACCACATCTTGGCCTTCCTCGTATTCTATAGATATTTATATTTAATAACAAAACTATCCTAACCCATGCGAGGGCCAACATCTTTCGGACCACTTTCACTTGCCTTGCTACACCTTTTCATCATTCATTTGTTTAACCTCTCATTGAATGTGTACCAACATTTCTATATGCGATCATTTTGCTCAGTCTAACTCTTCGTTTGCAAAACTTCTCCCAGCCCACCGTTTTTCGCTTCATTTAACTCATGAAGGCCGTGTGGTTAAAAAAATGTTATGCTCATTTCACCCGACATGCTCTAGTCTACACTTTCAAAAAATAGTTTTTATTAATGTGAGTTACAACAGTGGCCGAGTTGATAAAACCCACCGTAAAATACTAGTTAGTCGCCCCTAGATAGTAAAGCGCATATGGTATCGCTTCGAAGCGCCTAGCTCATATTTATCAAAGAAGAGCTCCGAAAAGAAAATTTGGCTTTTATTTTGTGTATCGTAATTTTTACATTGCGAAATATCTTTCTACATTTCAGATGTTTACTTTGGATATTGATTATTTTTTGACTAATTTGACTAATTAACTTATTTCACTGCCTTCTATTTGTTTCCAGTTATTGCTGACTATTATAGCTTCTATAATACAATTTGGCCTTAAATAGTACATAAAAATACGATGAAAAAATATAACCGAGATCAAAATCTAAAAAAAAGTGTAATGCTCCAAAATGTTTGAACTTATTCACTAGTTTACTTCGATACAGTTATTACTTTATATATTAAGATTTGAAATATTTTCAAACTGTTCATTTTTAAAATACAATACAATTAAAGAATACAGTATAAGAAAAGTTTGATGGAAAACGTGGTGTCCAGTTTGAGTGTGGCCACTTTCTAACTGATCTAATGTTTGCCGACAACAGCGCCATTCTCGCTGACAACGATGCAATGGCCACAGACACGCTTTATGATATCGCCAGTATCGCTCAGTCTTATGGTCTTAAAATAAATGTGTAGAAAACCAAAGTGCACACAATGGATGGATCGCTAGTTACTGTTTACATCAATGGAGTCCAAATTGAGCAGGTACAAGAGTTCCATTACCTTGGGTCACTGATCTAGGAGAGGAAAGTGCCATCTTCGAAAGAAACTCATATCCGAATTGGACAGGCAGCCCATGCATTTGCCTTATTCAAATGGTGTGCATGGAAAAAAATAACATCACCATGACGACCAAGGTCCGCCTGTTCCGAACGCTGGTACATGGACTTTGCTCAACAGATTTGGCCAAACATGAGACCTTTCAAATGAGATAATTAAGACAGATTCTTGGTACCTGCTTTTGGGATCACAATACCAACAACGCTATCCGGGCCAGACGCCTACAGCAACCAGCTGTTGAAACGCAAATTCAACAGCAATCGCTGAGATGGTTTGGCCATTTGTGCCGAATGGATACTAACCGACTACCTCACCAACTGCTCTTTTGGCGACGACCTACCCTACGGAAAATCCAACGCACCGCACCTAAGAAACGTGAACCAAACAAATTGAAGAAGACCTCAAGAACCAACGGCTTTATCTGAAGCAGGCAAAAGCGGCAGCTATGGATCGAGGGCAATGGAGGAGCATTGTGGAGAGAGCTCGATTTCGTGATGCACCCACAGCATACTGGTTGCGCAGACACCCTGAACCAAATGCTAGCTAGAGATCAAAGAAGAAGAAAGAAAAAGAGGCAAAGTTTAGAAAATGATTAATCAAATATTTCAAGAAAGCAAATAAACTCCAACATCAACGATGTAATGTTATTATTACAACGGCTGCCATCTATTGGCTCATGGACGCACACTGTAAGGCTCTGCCAACAGGTCAAGAAGAGAATCAGGTTTTAGAATTATATATTTGTATTACTTAATTATATTATTTTTAATATAATTATATTATATATTGTAATTTCATACATTAAATATAAATTATAAACCTCTTATTTTAAACGTATTTATCTCATAGCTATTTTTAAAACAAAACATCCTTCAAAAATTCCCGATTAATTACCACGTGAATAAGCGATATTTAAATTATCCAATGCATATTGTCAACAACTGAATTCTTATCATGACAAATTCAAAACGTAAATTAAATGAAGTTTTCTAGCGTTAAATATTTTCTCTTCTTATAAATTTATATATTATATTATGGTTATTTAATAATATAATATATATTACTATATTAATTTTATATAACTCAAAAAATAAATAATTTTTTTTATTCTTAAAATCCATTCTTTAATCTTACCAATCATTCTTTTAGTAAATTGCGTTATAAATGTAGGTGTGAAATATTATTAATATGCGTAAATCGACGTTCGTTCTTTGTAAGATCGCATATAAAAATTTATATTCTGATAATACATGATTCAATGTGTTAATGACAAATTCCGTTACAATGCAGGAATATATTTTATTGTATGAGTAGCCAGCCATCACCTAAATTAAACATGATGTTTTTATAATTCTCAGAAAAAAATTAATCTTAGTGAAAATAACGATATAATTATGCGAGGCCATCATAATATATCTTAACTTAAATTCCTGATATAAACTTTGATTTTTCTTTTCCATCGATATTTATATAAGATCTTACGGAGAAATAAAATTTAGTAAAATATATATCAATAGATAAATAATAAAGTTGACTTTTGAACTATGTTTTGAATAAAAATGGTAATAGAGTAAAAACTTACCAAATATCGACTATAACAATCTATAATTGTTTGACACAGAAAATATTTAAAGTTATATCTATTCGAGTTCTCCCAAATACACATAAAAAAATACACATTATCGATATAAAAGTTTCACAATGTTGTGCAAGCTGCAGGTTTTGCTGCTGATTCTCCGGTTCAGTAACATTAAAAGAATTAAATACAAAAATGATAGAAAATTTATAGACATACTTATGAAAATTAATGACATTATACAAATACAAAAACGAGTTGCTTAACTTTCCCGGTAACATTTGATAACGCCACCTGTTATGACATTTTATTGAAAACACCTATTTATATTTTTAGTTATTATAAAATGACAACAAACTTTGCTTTCACAGTAGAGTTGAAAGTTATAAAAAATTAATTTTGAATTTAGTCGAGATATGAGACACAACCCTTTTTATGTTCCCCTCGATCGTTAATAACCACAATTTAATAGCATCAATTCTCCTAATAATCAAATCTCCTTGAAAAATCTCAAAAATTTTCGACAGAAAGCAGAAAGAGAAGTAAATAAGCTTCAGACAGGGTTAACAAAGTCGTATCTTGCGCATACATATACACTAACACCCATACATATAAGAAAAACTCTCCAAGTTTTTTTTTGCATTTCTCGACGTTTAATTTTGCCTTGGGTCCAAAAATTAAAATTATTAAGAGGGATCATTTTTAACCGATACCTATACTTTCCTTTTGTTTTTCAAAAAAATTGCAGCTTTAGTTCAGAACTAAGGTCACATCATTAAACACTTTACTAAACGATTATTAAAATGTTTAAATAATTTTACATACCAATAAAACGCACGAGAAAAAACACCAGCTGAATCGAATGGGTTACTCTTCTGCTTCGTCTCCATTCTGTATTAATATCTCGCATGTGAAGATGAGCTATAAACTGCGTCTAAAGTATTACTCATTAAATCTACATGTCTATTGGATATTTTATAATTCAAATAGCGTGATAAAGTATAAAAGTTTTTCAGTTATTTATATTCAAAAAACCTTGAAATAATAAACAGTTTAATTATGATATTGAGAGAAAGATTTTTGCTGATATAATAGAAACATTTCATATTTTTTGTATGCTTAAAATATTAGACTACATATAAAGCGATAAATTGTGTGAAAATTGATAAATAAGTTAAGAAGAAGCTAGCGACCAATTACTTCAATTCGATATTATGTGTACAGTACGTAGAAGTAATCAAAGTTTAGTCAATGTTGCAAATAAATTGATATTTACATAAGTTCTATTTGATTCACTAAATGTATATGATTAAATTAAGTACAGTGGTTACGGTTATTCTCTACACATAATTTTTTTAAACGGCATCATCATTCTTAACTACATTCAAGTGTGCAAAGCCATCCGATTTTTTTAAGTTAAGTGATAAGAATAATCAGTTTTTATAAATTAATTTATAAAGTTCGAGTTGATAAAATGGGTCGAAGTGTAATTGTAAAAGTTTTGTTTATATTAAAAAATCTTTCAATGTTTTCGTCACAAGATAAGATCAAAAACTTTGTTGCCAAATAACCTTTATAAAAATACGTAGTTTTACTTTAAAAAATGTATAGTCACTGCCTGCTACTTTTTTAAATTGCAGTACATCTGTGATTGTACTGCAATTTAAAAAAAATGTAGACGTATAAATTCTCCCTGTCGTCTGTCTTTCCTAATGTCAAGAGCGGTGACTGATAGATAAAACTCGCGACCAGGTTTATCATTCTCAGGAGCAGGAAGCTACGTTTAACTATATTGAAACTTTCGATGCCAACTGGAAGTCACGTAATTTCAATTTATTTTTTTTCGAAAGATATTAGATTGATCATTGGCACAACTCCATTGCTAAAGGAAACATGATATACTGAAGCCAGCCATTATTAATTTGAGGTGCAGAACATATATTTTAAATTAAGTAAATTAAAAATGTAATTAAAAATTGCAGCCTGGCATTGTGACGATGTCACAATAAATAATTTCTCGTTCCTTATTGAAACGTATACTTACTGTCACGGGTGTCTGACTAAAGAGGCAAACACGACGTTTGACTGCATGCACTAGATCTGTCATTCTAACAGAGGTTTAGGCGATGAGAAGGTTGTAACTTTTTGTCATTTCGTAATATGTGCTAGAATATTGTTTTCTTTCTTCACACATTAGGACGATAAAATCGCTTACAAAAGATTGATTAATGTGATTCAAGCATTTCGTCTCTTAATTCTAAGTTTGAAAGTCACTTATAAAAGTTGTAAAAAGAAAAACCTCTTCAAAACATTTTAAGCTTTATGTGTATAGCAGAATTGTTTTTTTAAGGAAAAGAAAGGTCTCTGTCGGCAGAAACTTCAAAGATGCCCTCTCATTCACTAACTACGGATATTTAGGTCTACATGAATTAATTGTAGTCTAACTTGCAAAAATAGGTGCATTTGGATTGATTTACTTGCTAACGGTCCCATGCTTTTATCTGTCGACAATTTTTGTGAAATAAATCTTAGCATTTGTTCTCTATAAGTACCAAATTCGAGTAAATTACTTTTAGGTTTTTTGTCTTTCTTTTATTTTTATTCTCATCTCTTATTCCAAATTCACCCTTTAGGATCACTCACGCTCGCAGTTTCGATTCACAACTAGTTTCACAATATGGAAAACTAAACCCCCAGAATTTTCATTAAAATCAGTTTTTGAGAGTGCGACAGAAAACAACAAGATTTCGGAGAAAAGTGGGTACATTAAGCTCGAAGTGTACATGGAAATAATTCGAGATGGAAGTATTAGAAGTATTATTTATTTCAACTGGTAAAGCTTGTTCGATTATATCTGAAACTTCTTATGACGCTGAAATAAATTTGCATAAATAATATGTTAAACTTGTATTTTAAAAACTGTTTACACGAATAAACTCACATTTACCATAAAAATAGCATACCATTTGACACGCCAATAATCGCTGACAGTTATAACGGATTGTGCTACAACAAGCATAAGTAATAAGAAAATCTTGTAGAATAAACTAGCTCCAGCATTTAGATATTCTTTATAGACTGAAATTCCTATTACTCCAACTTCTTCATCGTCACGTGGTGTTTTTTTGTTTTCATTTTCCTACAGGAAATATTTATTAAATTATATAAAATATTCATTAAATTATTTTTATATCTTTTTCAAAATATTTGCATATGTGTTTTCGAAAAAGTAACAATCCAAGGTAATATTATTTCATGGAACTAAGAATTAGATTCGCACGCAAAATAAAAACCTACTCAGTATTACAATCAATGAAAAAAAGTATTTTTCATTACAACTACAGACGAACCTCTCATCTCAAATCCTCTTGGAAAATCATTCCTTACATGGAAATGGCAATCACGGCAAACAGCTGACGTGATAATTACTTTTAAAATTAAATAAATTTTAATGTAATTTAAAACCATACCTCGTTAAGTGTAACTTAGCAGGTCCCAATAAATTTATTTACTCCCTAAATGTTACTTGCTCGTTTCCAGACTAACTATTTTTAATGGAGATAGAAAATTTAAATATATCTGTGGTCTAGTGGTATTTAATCGGCTTTAACAAACAACGTGCTTTCGCCAATTGGTCGGGCCATCAACATTCTTTAACCTAGAAAGTATATTCAATTCACCTTTTTTAATCTATGGTTTATTCTTGAGAGGTAGATTGTAAAATGTTACATTATTCGCGATTTTGATTAATTGCACACATTGCATATTAAGAGGAACAACGTTGACTAGATGATTCCAATAAAAACAGAGTGGCATTTAGATAGTCATATTTAAATTTGTTCAAAACAGACGTACAAACAGTATATCGAGTAATCTTTGGCAACAGTTAAAACAATGTTTAAAAGTCATATTATGAATATTAAAAAAATACAGCAACGAGTTGCTTAACTTTCCCGTTAACATTTGAAACTGAGTATATCACTCTGTCTAAAATGATATTTTATTATTAAGAATTTTTGATATTAATAATTATTATGGATTGGCAAAATGCTAAATTTTGAGAGTAGAGATGGTTTTAGAAATAAGTGTAAATGCTAATAACATATAAAGTAATCATTTTGTCATAAAATGCGTATTAGTAAGTACAGTATTATACTTCCGAATATCTTTCTATACGACCCCTCTGCCATTCGAAGTTTAATTTTAATATAATCAATGAATCAAACAGTTTCTAATTTGATCGTAATAATTTATTCCTTAGATCGAATAATTGTTTTAATTAAAAATTTAGAGACAATTGTATACAGAAGTTTAAAAATTGAAACTGCCAACTTTTGTTTAATCTACTCTAACAATACTCACTCAGATAACTGTTTAATGCATAAGCAATTCTTACCACATTACTGTTGTTAGTATCTTCAATATTATCAGACATATCAGTGTGAGTATTTTCAATTATTTTATCATCGTTCAAAAGACCAGTTTCTAATTCCATGCTATTTTCAGCGATTTTTTTATCAGACGAAATTCTTGTAAACATTTCTAAATTGTCTATTGTATTGTAATTGCCGATGATTTCACCTTTTTCCTGAAATAAATTTATAATATATATAAATATGATTGTTTCTGAGAATATAATATACAGATTAGGGATTGCAATTGCTGGATCCCTCATCCAGCAATCCAGCTGGATCCAGCGCATTTTTCGGCCTGCTGGATCCAGCACTTGGTGCTGGATCCAGCGCTGCGGATCCGCAAATACTCAATTAGTTTTCTAATTGCGCAAAAGTCTACGTTGTCGCGTCGCCGCTTTGCTAACTACTAGACTGCTACTAATTACTTACTAATTATTTACTCACTACTTTACTAACACTAATAATTAAATTACTTATAAATCAACTATACCTTAATCAATCCAGCAAAATTTAATAAAATAATAACGTATTCAATCGCTTTTAACGATCTTCTTCAGTTACAAAAAAATACAACATTAACTATAGAACATAAAATGTGTTTCGAATAAATATAAAAAGAATAGTGCTTAATTACATCCCATTTTTTTTAAACAAGATACATAGATGTACTGTCAGGTCTGATAATTTTCGTATTGTATACCGACGTAATCCCACTGTTTTCAAACTTTTAAGAAACGATAAAAAGAAAAAGGATCGGAATTCAACAACGGGTATATATTCGGTGCCTTTACACAACCAACGTTTCAATTCCAAGCTTGTTTTTGTGGGTGCAACGATGCGCAGTTTAAAACAAAGGTTCAAGAGCACAAATATACAATCAGTAAGAACCTTGACAACACTGCGTTGACATCATACGCAAGACACAAGGATGTTAACGTCCAATGGGATCAAGCGGCAATTATAAAAACGACGACAGGTCAAACGGTCAAACATCTTGAGAAATTGGAAATCTGCAAGGCGCACATGACAACTGGTTGTATGAACCATAGAGATGCAGACTCATTGTCTACCATGTGGAGATTCTTTAACATTAATTAATGTTATTAACGGACAATGCTGGTTTCGTTGTTATATCTTATATACAGTAATACCCCGAACTTACGCGATAGGTGGGACCGAACGATAACCGCGTAAGTTGAATTCACGTAAGTCGGGGTATAACTTCGCATATAAATACATACTAATTATTTTTAATTGGGGCCGGAGACTAAAGAAAATAACAATTTAGAAAAAAATGTTTAATAAAATTTTAGATAATACATATGTAAAACAAATTATATTATTAAAATCGTAAATCGAAGTTATTTTGTTATAGAAGGCTTCCTAAAATCTAACAAATTCGTCTGACGGCTCAAAGATTTTTTCTCCCGCAAAATTTCCTCGTAGCATGCTAATAACTTTTTTTTAATTTTCGTTTTGTAGAAGAAATGCGCTCTTCGTTGGAGTCTATATTTTTTAAAATTTGTAACCTCTTTTTAATTAAACTGAGGCCTTCTGTCAAGTTTCCAACCGTCATTCGATCATCTGATTGAACTGGGTCTAAAGGATCAAGTTTTGCCAATTTACAAATTTTCATTTTTGTATCGAAGTCTTTGGAATGTAAAGTTAACATTATTAAAAATGGAGTTTTTCTTTTCTTGTTTGATGCAAAAGATTCAGTTCTACTTCGTTTGGATGACACAGTAGAGTCTCAAGTCTCCGTAGATATAACACGGAAATACAGTAGAGCGTCGATAAGTGGAACCAATTGGGGACTGGGGTCCTTCCAGTTAATGATTTGTTCCAGTTTCCGACTTTGTACGAAAAAATACATTAACCTGTCCAATGTTCAAATTTTTCTCCATTGCGTATCGCTTCCTGTTGAATTTTTCTCCGTTGCGTGTTGCTTCGTGTTGAATTTTCGTCGATTTTAAGCCTAACGAAACTTTTTATAATAATCATCAAGGCTATCGTATCGTTAAAAATTATTTCTGCATTTTGTACAAACAAAATAAATATATTAAAGAATATAAAAAAAACATGAAAATTATACTTTAGAAGTAAATTTAGTATCAAAAACATTCGATTCAGCACGACACAGTCCGACTGAAAATCGTTCCACTTACCGACGTTCCACTTATCGACGCTCTACTGTAAATAAGTCAAAATAAATTGTAGCTATGCGTCGATTCCGCGCGACACGTCCGAACCTGTAAGCTGAACAATAGTTTGGGGGGAGTGAGTAATCAAGGGTTGCGTGGCGCTCAAACAAAAGACGAATCGTCGAGATTTGAAAATCGCGTAACTCCGGGTTCGCGTAAGTCGGGGTAGCGTAAGTCGAGGTATTACTGTACAGGGTGTTTTTTTTTAAACTGACGGTACTCAGAGACATCTGTAGAGCAATCTAACAGCCGGACTGTCGCCAAATTTGGGAGAGTGACTAAGGACGACATGGGAAAGAGATTCCGCGAAGAAAAAAGTAGTACCCAAATTTGCCGGTAGGGGTGGATTTGGCGATGTTTTAGCGAAACAGCTAAGAATCTGCATAAAATTCAGCTGAAATTAACAAACACACGAATGAATAATCAGACAGAGGTTTCAGTGTAATAACGAAAGTTTAATTACTCAGCAAATAACCTTCTCTCTTCTTCAATGTGATCACCGTCCTGCTGGAAAAGGTATTGCATCCTGAACACCGTGTTCTCTATGGCCGAACGTAACATGTCTGCAGGAATGTTCATCACGGTTCGAGAAACGTTGTCCTTCAAAGTCATCAAGTTTGGGACACTACCAAGATAGACCTTGGACTTTAAGTAACCCCACAGGAAAAAGTAACATGGGGTTAGATCCGGGGAGCGAGGCAGCCATGCAAGTGGAAAAAAGCGACTGATGACCCTTTCTTCAGTGAAGTGCTGGTAACTTTTTCGCTACAACAGCGCCAAATCCTCCTCTACCGGAGAATTTAGGTATTACTTTTTTTGCGAAATCTCTTTTCCATGTCGTCCTTAGTCACTCTCCCAAATTTGGCGACAGTCCGGCTGTTAGATTGCTCTACATATGTTTCTGAGTACTGTCAGTTAAAAAAAACACCCTGTATATACTTTTGCCGCTATTTATTTTGTTTATTTATCTATATTTTGTCCGTTTGGACGTTTTCCGTTAATTTTTATATTTATTCCGAACACATTTTATGTTCTATATTTAATGTTCTACTTTTTTTGTAACCGAGGAAGATCGTTAAAAACGATTGAAAACGTTATTATTTTATTAAATTTTGCTGGATTGATAAAGGTGTAGTTTATTTAACTTATTCTACTTCCAGTACATAGTTTTATATACTTATAAATAACTACAGACTAATATGTAGAGCCTATATAAGAAAACTGGTAAGACTGATAGCCACTTAGCCACTGATTATCCGTCCTTACATTATTATAATATATTAATATAAATTAATCAATAGAATTACCTTTGCTATTATTTAACTTAAAGATTACATTATAATTATGATCTAACTAAACATTTAAAGTTAATTATCTCTATCTCAAGTGTTAAACCGAACCAAAGTTAAGTTTACTACCTAAATGTGTAAGAAGTTTTACTGATTTATAGTGACCAGTCTAAATAACAAAAGCTTCTTAAGTATTTTTTAAAAATGTTTGATTTCATTTAAAAAACATAAGGATAGATAGATAGACAGATAATACTATTGCACCAAAAATACATCCACGCTGGATCCGCGCTGGATCCAGCTGGAATGATTTCAATCCAGCAAAAATCCAGCTGGATTCAAAACACTGCTGGATTGCAATCCCTAATACAGATATACGTGTAAAGGTATACAAATAAATATTTGGCTTCAAATTATACCTTTTGAATAAGTAGAGTACCTACATATTTTTGACAAATTTATCAGTAACTGGTATTGAATTATAGGTATATTAAAAGTTCCATACGTTAATGTAAGTCGTGATGAAATCCCTATTTTTGATTTACTGCAATATACAGCATAGAATGCAAATATAACTGATTGAAAACTCCACAGGGTGTGTGAATAACTGAAGAATAGAAGTTTGTTCTTTACCAACACACAGCCTGGAGGAATTTTCCATATTTTCATCACATATCTAAGTCCGGAGTAAAAGATATTCTTCAAAAACAGTGTTACAGAAAAGAATTTTTGTTGGGGAAAAAGCCTATTTATTGTATATATATATTGTCATACATCCCCACGTAGTATATATGTTTTTTATTATAGTTCATGTAAACAACACACTTAACTTCATAGAATTTTTCTGATTCTGAACCTTATATTGATGTATTTTAAAATAGAAAATAATGTCATATTTATTCAGAACGTAATTAGAAAGAAAACTTGTAAACAAATAGTATCGTTAGCTTATTTAACAGTAAAATTTTACTTGCAGAGTTTAAAAATTGTACTTGATGTGTAACTAAAATGCAAATCTTGTCTTTCAAATATTTCATTATACATCTGAAATGAATAAAAAGTGAAAATGTATTTAAATATACCATAGATAGTACCTAAATACTTACTTTTCGAAGATATGTTTCGCAACTGGAACATCAACAGCACTTAGTAAATCATCATGAAGGAATATATCGGCATCCAGATATAATGCTCTAAAAATACATAAAAAATGATATCACGATAAAATAAACTTACTACAAAAGACTAGAAATATTGCTCAGGAATAAAAGTCTAAATTAAATTTTATAGTATGGTCTCACTAGTCAGTTATTTTTTGTTTTTATCAGTGTTTATTCTATACCTGTATGAAAGTGTATGACATTGAGTTGTAAAAATTGCGAAATTGCGTAAATTTATCGTTTCCCATTAATAAAATAATCAAAATTATACTTATTTAATCATTTAACAAAAGACTATAAGTGATATTTTATGAGGTGGTGATTGAAAATATTTATAACATAACAAAATTTAAACTATAAATAATTTTTTTTTTTATGTTTATAACACAATTATAAGATAACTTTTCTACCACTGTGACATAAAATAAAAATGTCAAAGATAATATTTGGTAAGACGGAATAATTTTGTTTGTTTTTTAAACAATTTTTCTGATTATTTCCACTTAACTATGTTTGTTTTTTAAACAATATAATGTTCTGTTATAAATTTTGCAATATTTACAATTCTTGCCATATTCTAGTCATAGTAAAGTTCAATTGAAATATTTTATAATTTAATAAACCTCACCGAGTACTGATACAGAGTGATGTATGTTTTTGGAAAATAATTCTTGTCACTATATACTGATTAAATTTGAAAGCAATATATATAAGCAATTATCATATTTTACTAAAGTGCATTTGTGTTTCGGATAGATATGTGTTTCTCACTACTATATTAGAACTAAGAGAAACATACAAGTATAATGTAAGTTATTTTACCTTGCTAGATTAATTCTCGCCTTTTGCTCACCGCTCATTATCACTCCTCTCTCTCCCACAATAGTTAGATCTCGTATAAGAAAGAAACTTATATCGTGAAATTGGTAAATGTAAAATGCAAGATAATTATGTTAAATATAACATGCACTAAGAACTTTTTTACAATAAACTTAATTTCAACCGATTTTTAAATAAACATTATAAAATTTAAATTAATTACAGGTATCATTAAATGTAATCATTAAAAATTAAGGTGAACATCTGGATTGAATATATGCTCAGACTAGTGGACACGTTACTACTGAAACCGAGTGCTGCCGTAAAACTTAAAACAGCAAATGAAAATTTGCTTTTTGTTTCAAAATGTAAAATTTTTAAATAATCGATATACTGTAAGTATTTTATCACGTATAATAAAAACTGAATTTGAAATTTATAAACGAAACAATTGCAGGAATTATAGGGTAAAGATTTTAGATCTGGATTCAGATTAGAGTCAATCAGAGCATAAACTGAATCATTTCTACTTTGGAAAGGTAGCCTGCATGATTCGACAGTAGAGAAGTACTATTTTGTATATAGTTAGCAGGATTGAATTTAAAAATTAGCAGTAGAAATTTAAAAAACAAATATCGCGATTTAAAATTATATCACAAAAACCTTTGCAAAACATCCGATTTCACTTGAATTTGATTTCACATCAAATTTGTCTTGTTAAGAATCAATTTCTTTTAACTAAAAATTGGAGAATAGATTAGATTCTATAACTGATTATGCACAAAATAAATAATACGAAGAATTCCAGAAATACAGTCAAACCTGTTTTTGTGCGGTCTTTTTCTGTGCGATTTTTATTTGTGCGATTTGTTTTGTGCGATTTTTTTGTGGGGTATATGAAAATTTCAATCAAATTGGAACATAATTGACTCCTGTAAAATTTTTAAAAACTCTATTGGTTGTTTTCTATGACATCAGCAGGTTTTTTCATTTTTTATTCAGAAAAATTTTTTCTCATACGTTTATTTCGGTCCCCTCTTATTTTAATAGCATAAAAACCGTAAATATTATGTTATATTTGAACAGATGCGGAAAGTTAGCCCCCCTCCAGCTTTAGATTGCAGGTGTGAAATTTCACGCCTTGTTAAATGAAATAACACTTCCTGCAGCTATATTTATCAAATGAAATCATTATTTAACGATTATTTTTAACTTTTTAATGTTAGATTCGTATTTAAGTGGAAATAATTAATTAATATAAAAATTAAAATTCTTAGAGGATTTTTTCCCACATTAGGTGTTGCAGAAAAAGGCCCAAGGAGTTAAAAAAGCAATTCCTAGTTATTTCGTACGGTTTCGAGTTATTTTCTACGTGAGACTTTTTTTATGCGGTCCCTATTCACGGCATAAAAAATATTTTTTAAATTGTGTTGCGAAAACTATTTTTTATAGCCACTCGTGAAGTTTCTCGCGATTTTTTAATGCATTTTCTTTTATGCGGTCCCTATCCCCCGCACAAAAACAGGTTTGACTGTATTTTCTCTCTTTTCTTACATCGTGTAACTAATCAAAAACATATAAATTTATTTAGACGTAACAATTAAAAATAACAATTTAATAATTATTTTTATTACAATTAGATTAATGGTTACATTTTAAAAATATTTTTAAAAATCATTCTAAACAATTTTTATATCAAAAAGCATATAAATAATTTTAAATATATTAAATATAAATCAATGTATTGGCTTATGTAAATCCGAAAGCAGCTCGGGGAAATTATTTTTAGAAAATTTACGAACGTATTATACTGTTGATGGTAGAAGATGCTGTGAAAAACAAACCTACTCCTACAGAATTATTACAAACTATTATAGACAGAAATATATGTAAATTCTATAGGCATTTCACATCACTTGCAAAAAATTGGATAATTAAACAATTTCTGGATTAAAATCGTCTGTTTCTTTAAATATTATTCAGAAATGCTTAAATAACCATAATTTTAATAAAATACACCTTCATTTTAACCCCAAACACAAATTATGAAAAAATTTATGCCGATCGTCTACTCGTCGTACTAGATTAGCGGTTCTCAACCTTTTTTTGACCAGGCACCACTTTGATTTCATTGTTGTTAGCAGGAACCACAAGGTTTAAGAAAAATAAACTGCGTCAATCTAAAAATAAACTTTAGTCAAAACTGTTAACATAAGTAATCGTTAAACGCACGAGCAATATGCTTTAACAGTACTATTATAATAGACAATATAACATTTTTAGTAAAAATTAAATTCAGTTTGTATCAATGTGGGAATAATAATTTAAAACGAATAAAAGTTTTAAATCTTTTGCAGACCATATTTTAGCTCTTGCGGACCACTGATGGTCCGCGGACCACTGGTTGGAAACCGCTGGACTAGACCGTTGCTTACGAGATAAAAAAGGCTATCGCATTCCAAACTTTTCGCTTCGAAAAGAGAGTCGTTTAGTGTTGCTAAATTTTGTCGCTAGATGGCGTATTTACACCCCTATTCACAGAGACGAACGCATACCCAGTTGTTTTATTGGCTTTAAAACTTTATGTAAACTTTTTAATCACATTATATTTATTAACACAGACTGAATCTAATGAATATATGTTATAGTCTGTATGTTTATCTTTTATGCACTTACATGGAATGTTATGAGAATTTAGTAAAAGTCTATTAAAAAAATAATTTGTGTAAAAATCTCTTTCCATAAATATTTATAAAATTATTGTTTATTAGTAGTTATTTTTTTCATGCATTCTAAATCCTGAGATATGATTTCTTAATTATTGATTTTTAATTGAGATAAATTTTTTTAGATTGTTTCAGTACTGAAGAAATTCATAGTTACTCTTATTTTTCAACAAATCATAAGCTTTTATGTGATATGACATTTAACTGAAACCAAGTATTACATAATGTAATAAGATTTTTTTCTATTTAAAATCAAATGTAAGACACTTGAAAATTTTTATAAATTTATAAAAAAAATATAAAGCAAAAATATGACAAATACATTTAAAAAAAATTTATAAATTTTGTTTTAGAAAGATTAGATGATAGGATTATAGGCAATGCGTTTTTCAAACCAATACACAAAAACATGTTTAAAATACTCCTCTTTTCTATCTTTATGTCAGCAATATTAAAAAATAAAAAAAAATACAAAATATGATTTTATCAATCAATCATTTATAAGAAAGCATTTGTGATTTAAAACTAATTAGTGCTATGCCTTCTGGTTTTTCAATTTAATCATGTCACCATGGTTACATGGAATGTTATGAGAATTTAGTAAAAGTCTATTAAAAAAATAATTTGTGTAAAAATCTCTTTCCATAAATATTTATAAAATTATTGTTTATTAGTAGTTATTTTTTTCATGCATTCTAAATCCTGAGATATGATTTCTTAATTATTGATTTTTAATTGAGATAAATTTTTTTAGATTGTTTCAGTACAATACCCAGTTGTTTTATTGGCTTTAAAACTTTATGTAAACTTTTTAATCACATTATATTTACTAACACAGACTGAATCTAATGAATATATGATATAGTCTGTATGTTTATCTTTTATGCACTTACATGGAATGTTATCCTCTTAACAGTGAGGGACGTAAATAGACGTCCAAGGCGATCGAGTGGCAGTGGTGAGGGACGTCAATAGACGTTAAAAAATTCTTATAAAATACCTGGACCATTTCGTGAAGTCGTAGAATTTTCACGAGTAGTTGGGTTCTCCAACTTTGTTTTGGAATATCCTTTAGTTCTCGAGAAATTACAATAAAAGAAAGAAAATTAAAATAAATATGAAATTTTAGACGGCCATCTATCGACATAAATCGAATTTAAATCTCCCGCCGTCATCTGATTGGTTAAAAAAATTAATATTCCTAATTGGCTCGCGTCAGAAAAAAGTAGGTGTGACTTCTGTAAATGACGCTATCGGGAGTGCACCGATGCAACCGGAAAAAGTAAACAGCCTACGTCATTAGTCTAACGGTCCTTGTCTGACCTACTTTTCGTAGAATCAACATTGGAGTAAGCTGTAGTAAAACGTAGTAGTTTATAGTAAAACGGTCTTCTCTAATATTCATAGTACTTTGTAAAGCTCGGATTTCAATTTAATAAGTATTATTTAGTTCAGAAACATTATAAATACATCATTAAGTAGGAGAATAACGAAAAACTTTATTTTTTAGTATAATACAATTTACAAAATCGAAAGTTCGTATATCGTAATATTATAAAAAACTACATCGAAACATACAAAGTCACCTAATTTACTTAAATTCAGTTCATTATACAACTGTAGATACTCTTGCCTTCCTCAGTTTCCTCAAAACAAAATTCGAAAACTTCAATTAATTCTATAAATATTTAAGCGCCATTACTATTCGAATTAACTGTAATTACAAATATAACTGAAAAATATTTTCGACATAAACCCTAGGCAATAATTATCAAAACAAAATTCTTCAAGTATAAATTTTTCTGATCGAGTAATATGTAATAATAGTTTTATCTATTAGTCTTGCCATATTCTACTTTCTATGTTCACATCCATTTAGTTTCATGTAATTACACTTTAAATGTAAAAAAATCTACCAACAAATTAGTTTGCTAATAAAGGGACTACTTGCTAATTAAAGTTTGTATTCTTCTTTGACGTAGTTCTACGTTTTAGCACTAAATTGGTAGACATGTCTAAATAACACGCTTATAAACACTAAAAACCATAAATGTCTCGAAACTAGAACTAGATAATTATATGCACAAATAAATTAGTAAACCTATAATACATGCCTTCATTTACATCCAAACAAAGATCAGTTCTCGCAAATTGTCAAAAAATAAATTATTTTCAACTTTTCTTTCTGTAAAGTAGCATATTCTGAAAAACAAGTTCTATATTCAGAGTAAAATTTCCACCTTTTATCCGTTAAAAACAACGCAAAATCTATGAATCCACGTAATAAAAATTTATCGCAGTGAACTTCGAAAAAACGAGAAACACAGAAACACCAAACCGCACGCTATTAAATTTTCCCGCCAATTGATTAATATAGTGATGCTCCTGTAAAAATTTTATCACATGACGAAAAGTTTTAGAATAAATGCTAAAAGTTTTAAAAAATTATTTCATGAAATTCGATGAATTTAATTAATACACAATAACTAAATCTGTTTAATAAAGGTTAATAATTTACCACTATAATTATGCAAATTAGATATAAAAAAGATCGCTGCGCAAATTCTCCCGCCAACTATACGTCATGGAAAAACTTACGATGTCAATGCGATTGAAGCTTTCCCACTAAACACTGACAATTTTATATAATTATTTAATTAATCCAGTCAAATTTAAATAATATAAAATGTCTAGATCTGTTTAATAAAGATTATCACAAATATTATTACAAATATGCAAATTAGATATGAGATAGGTCACTAGGAAATCTCCCGCCAAGATAAAAATAGCTTTCGGTCACGTGTTCACCAAGAAATATGTTTAAAATTTAATTTTTCAGCTTACATAAACCGTACAATAAATGAGTATTTCTTCGAAAGAAGTCGATATACACGAATAAATAATAATTATTTAATAATGCTTTTATCCATTTTAAATTGATATTGTAAAAATTAAGCCATTTAATCTGTGTGGCTTTTATAATTTAGAGTTTCCGAGTATTTTACTGTGAAATTCAATTTAGTAAACAGAAACAAAGTTAGGTTATTAAGTATAAACAGCACAATACAATAATTTATACGTAAGTTGAGTGTAAATACAGAAAAAAATCGAATTATATCAAAGATGGGAGAAACAAGCTTACATCCCCAGAACAGAGCTTATAATTCGTTGTTATTTTCAGCCTGTTTCTACTTCGACTGTTTTTTGTTGGTAAAAAGTTAATGTTTTAAGATGTTCTTAGTGAAGAAACATAAAAGTATCGAAATATAATATTCACACACACAAAAATATTCATGTATGTCGACATTAGAAATTTGAAATCAATTATAGAATGTCCTGGATAGAGATATCGTGTGATTGTCTGTTTCTTCTGTCTTATCTTGTTTTTCTACGTGAAAATAAAATATCTTTTATAACTATTGATAATATAAACATTTTGTTTCTTTATATATTACCTTCAATTACAGCTGCAAACTTTAACACATGGAGCATGTGAGAAAGTATTATTGTATAGATTATTACATTTTTATGAATACACCTGAGACTCGTGACAATATAGGCCTATATTAACCTACTTTAAGTGTCAATATTTTATTTAGAATCATTTTAAACGTTATTATTACATCAAATTATGAAATGGAATGTTCCAAGTATAGGAGTAAGAGGGAGGGGAAAGAAGCCATGCGTGGGGAAAAAATGAGTTTTTATCTAAATTATAATAAAATTTACTTATATTTACGATAAATATCGATAATTTTCTTTTGGAGAAATGTATCTTGATAAAATTAATTATCTATATGAATGAAACTTTCAATAATACATTAGTTACAATGACTGACGTTCCTTTCTTACCCTTTCTGTAGTATGTCTTATTATTAAACATAGTTTCCTAGATTATAGCATAATAATGTGTAAAAAAAAAGGAAAATTCTGTTAATTTGTAAACGCAGATACTATCACATAACAAGCATACTGTATCCTCTCTATATTTAAAGTCAGTTATTCGCGATTGAATTTTTCTAAATAAACCTGTTTAATCCTTAATTTATTTGACAGAAAGAAATTGTTTATGGCCGTATTTCATATATCTAATGTTTTTCTCGTGATATTATTTCTAATATCGGAATAAAATATACATTTCTAATATGGACATACATCAATATTTTTAATTCTGAATATTATATTTCGATACTTTTATCTTTCTTCACTAAGAACAAAGTACTTTTATTTTGAAAAATTAACTTTTTCCCAAGATAAAACAGTCGAAGTGGGAACCAGGCTGAAAATGACAATGAGTATATGAGCTCTGTTCGAGGGATGTCAGCTTATTCGTCCCATCTTTGATATAATTCGTTTTTTTCTGTATTTACACTCAATTCACGTAAAAATTATTCTATTGTCCTGTTTATAATTAATAGCTTGTCTTTGTTTCTGTTTACTGAATGGAATTTCACAGTAAAATATTCGGAAACTAAATTATAAAAGCCAAACAAATTAAATAGCTTAATTTTTACAATATCCACTTAAAATGGATAAAAGCATTATTACATATTTATTATTTATTCGTGCATATCGACTTCTTTCGAAGAAATAATCATTTATTGTAAAGTTTTTATAAGCTGAAAATTATTCTGTTGTCTTTGATGAAATTTGTTACAGTTTACTAATTTTTACAGAAACATTAAATTTTAAACGAGGACATTAGTTAAAATTTATTAATTTGTACACAAACATTAAACTTTTTGACATATTTCTTCGTATTTCTTGGTGATCACGTGACCGAAAGCTATTTTTATTTTGGCGGGAGTTTTCCCACATTGATCTTTGTCATATCTAATTTGCATATTAGTGATAGTACATTACTAATCTTTATTAAACAGATCTAGACATTTTATATTATTTAAATTTGACTGGATTAGTAAAATAATTATATAAAATTTTTAGTATTTTTCAGGAAAACTTCAATCCAGGATGACGTAAGAGTCATCCATGGTTCGCGGGAGAATTTGCGCAATGATCTTTTTTATATCTAATTTGCATAATTATAATGGAAAATTATTAATCTTTATTAAACAGATTTAGTTATTGTGTATTAATTAAATTCATCGGTTTTTGTGAAAGAATTCTTTAAAACTTTTAGCGTTTATTTAGAAACTTTTTGTCACCTGATGACATTGGACAAGAGCATTTTCGTTTTGTCTATTGTATATGATCAGTTCGTGAAGTGCGGTTTAATGCTTCTGTGTTTCTCGTTTTTTCGAAGTTCACTGCGATAATTTTTTATTACGTGGATTCATACATTTTGCGTTGATTGCAATGGATATTTAAAGGCGTAAAGTTTACTGTGAATTAGTTCTAAATTCAGAAAGAAAGTTGAAAATAATTTATTTTTTCGACAATTTGCGAGAACTGACCTTTGGATATTACATATGGATATAAATGAAGGTATGTATTATTGGGCTACTAATTTATTTGTGTTTATGTGTATTGTTGTACTGTAACTTAGTTTGTTTTACTATGTTAGAGAAAGTAGGTCACACATTGGATTTCTGACATAAAACTGTCTGCTTTTTCAGAGTGAAGCAGACCCTCTCAGTGAAGTGTGTTTTAGGGAAGTTATGCTTTTATTTCTGATGCATGCCAATGATGAAAATTGTTTTTAAAATTAAATATCGGTCAATGACGATAACATATGTTATAAATGTGAAGATGAATATAAAAATATTTCTACATTTTTTGTTGTTTCTTAAAAATTAATTTATTCAAATTTATTATATGTCAAGTAAGTTTATTTACAAAATGCTAATATTTTAATCTGCTTTAATATTTCGGTGTAAATTTGAACAACGAATTTTAAAATTTTAAATAAAAGATATACTGAAATTTTCTTTTATTTACAATGATTACGTCACTTCTACAGAATGTAGAACACGAGACGACCTTCACCCACATTTCAGTCTGGGGGAAAGGCCGCCAGTCGTCGTAGTTGTAAACGTAACAACCTTTACGTCATCTATTGTTGTGGATGAAATTCGTTAACTGTCAATTACATTTTCTTGAATTTGATTCGCAAGTTGGAAAAAATCGTCATTACTTAAATGCCTAAAACTTTAAAAAATTATATAAAATTGAAAATAAATTCAAAACTTTTGGAAAAATCGTAACGGATGGAAAATCAAAAAAGAATTTATTATAAATTTTTTTTAAAAAATTTTGCAAAAAATTACCGCGAAAAAAATTCATATATAAAAATATTATATGACAATAAAGAACGATTTTTTCTTTACTAGACGTAACTGTTTAAAATTTTTTTTTCCTAAACGGAAACGAGAAAAACGCGTGGGAAAATTCTTAAAAAATTTCCCACGCTTTAGCTCCACAACTAAGTGGAAGTGCTACGGCTGACTGTTCCACTGTTAAGAGGTTATGAAAATTTAGTAAAAGTCTATTAAAAAAATAATTTGTGTAAAAATCTCTTTCCATAAATATTTATAAAATTACTGTTTATTAGTAGTTATTTTTTTCATGCATTCTAAATCCTGAGATATGATTTCTTAATTATTGATTTTTAATTGAGATAAATTTTTTTAGATTGCTTTAGTACTGAAGAAATTCATAGTTACTCTTATTTTTCAACAAATCATAAGCTTTTATGTGATATGACTTGTAACTGAAACCAAGTATTACATCATGTAATAAGATTTTTTTCTATTTAAAATCAAATGTAAGACACTTGAAAATTTTTATAAATTTATAAAAAAAATATAAAGCAAAAATATGACAAATACATTTTAAAAAAATTTATAAATTTTGTTTTTAGAAAGATTAGATGATAGGATTATAGGCAATGCGTTTTTCAAACCAATACACAAAAAAATGTTTAAAATACTCCTCTTTTCTATCTTTATGTCAGCAATATTAAAAAATAAAAAAAAATACAAAATATGATTTTATCAATCAATCATTTATAAGAAAGCATTTGTGATTTAAAACTAATTAGTGCTATGTCTTCTGCTTTTTCAATTTAATCATGTCACCATATTATGATAATATATCATATGATTCTTAGAATAATATTTTAAAAATTAAATAAATATTATACAGAACAAATAAACCAGGCGAAAGGAGGATATATTTCGCTTATTCGTATCCTTTTAAGTTATTCTGAGTATGAGAAATCGCTTCTTTAACAAAATGATTTAAATAAGCTGATTTACGTGGGTAGGAATGAAGGAATAATCTTTAAAATTTAATTAAAGAAGAAAGAATGTCAAGGATAAGTCAATATACGTGATATCATCCATTTGTTTGTAATAAATTAACTTTGTGTTTTCTGTTTCACTTATATTTTTGTAATTCGGCAATAATAAAACATAAAGAAGACAAAGTACCACGCCCCTATTCACTTTCCAACAGTGGTATATTTACACCGATTGCGTTCCGTCACGTGATTCAGAACACACTGCTAGCAACCAAGGACTATATACTACATAATTAATATAGTCCTTGTAGACAAGACATTTCACTTTACAGAGATTAAGTATAAAAAACGGGAGCACCAGATGACAGGTACAATATTGTTTCATAAAGTAACTTTCTCAAGGGAGTAATATTTCCTTTCACTTGTGTTATTCATAAACGAGTGGGTTGCAAATGCATTTAGTACGTAATCCCGTTGCACATTTTCTCTCGCATAAATCAGAATAAACATATGCGAGAGTTATTCGTAAGCGACAACACATACGAGGGACTAAGAAGCTTTTTCTACCCGTTGCAACGCTCAGGCTTTAGGGGTGTAACAGCGCTCCTGCCGGCCACCACGAGAAACTGTTTTGTCCTCTGTACATTCTCGAAATGCGATAGCCTGTCTTATCTCGTAAGCACCGCTACAAACAGACAAAACAGGCACCTCACCCTACTGAAGTCAGGTGGGGAGAGTACCACCCACACTCATTCTAAGAAGTGAACTCTGGCCTTAGCACTGAACACGTAGTATCTTCTATGTTAAATAAAATTTGTAATCTAATTTTGTAAATTTGAGAGTACTTCAAATATGACGTTAAAACAGGGTTATATGTCATTACAAGTGGTTTTTTAACATTATCTAGAATAGTAAAATCGTGCGACGGATTAAAATTTTTCGTGTAGGGCAGAGAGCGTCAAGCGTGCCTTTTGCCCTTTGACCTCACTTTGCTCTTAAACTCTAACGAGGAGAGACATCTTTTTATTTCATTTAGTTAACGTTTCGATTTGACAGCCGTGCCGAACTTGGATTTATATTATATTTCGACACTTGTAAATATCGCGTAGCCGATACAAATTAAGTAAATTATCAGTTTCTCGGTTAATTTTTACAGGCAGAACAAAAGACGCAGAACACGTGGTCGAGGTCAACAGACAAGGTAGGACGCGACCCAGTATTGTCTGTGCAAAATACAAAAAAATAATTTCAGACGATACAATAGCCACGATTATATATATATTTTTTTCAAAAACGGAAAATTTTTGTCAGGCATCGACAAAACTTCAACCTGGGCCGACACGCAACGGAAAGAAATTTCTACCTTGGATAGGTTAATTTTAGCGAAAATGCATGGTGGACGACCTCGTGGTCGTGGCCGGCGAAGTTTGAACGATCGCGCTCAAAACCAGCGATATCAAAGAAGATTGGAGAATGAGAACGAGATCCGCTGTGAAGGTCAAAGTGATCCCGCTTAGTAGTGAGTCTCCAAGACAGTCTTGTCCCAAATACGGCTTTGCCGTTTTACTTGTTCTTTCTAAACGCGAGTCACTACGACTACAACCACAACACCATTTTTAGAGAGAGAGAGAGAGAGAGAGAGAGAGAGTATCTTTACTTTGTTGATTTGACTAAGTATAAATAACACGCATAGTATAAATATCAACTCTCTTCTTGTGGCTAACTGTCTCCATGAGGTCACATGTTCGCGATGTTTTATTTTGATGTAACATAAGCTGAATTTAATAATATCACCTAAACTCTATGTGACAAAATCTGTTAACGACTACTAGTCTCTGTGCATTCAGAGAGAGAGAGAGAGTAACCTTTCTATTGACCCTGTGATAACCTAAACCAGGGGTCGCCATAGTGGTAGCTATCGACCCCAGGGGTCGATAAAACATTATTTCTGGGTCGATGAAAAGACTAAAACTTACAAATTTTGAGCCGAATATTTCTAATCTTGCTAAGGATAGTCAAGCTTATCTGTCTCATTGATTGTAAGTTACAAAAATTATTATTAACATATATACAATAAATGAAAAAATTAAAAAATATATATTAAACTAGGAGGAGCATTTTTTTTGCTTGTAACACAAACTTTTTGGTGGGGGTCGATGTGAGGTTTCGAATAGTAGTAGGGAGTCGACGATCAAAAAAGTTTGGCGACCCCTGACATAATAAAAAAAAATCGAACTTGCGCCTTGAAGAACAAGCACGGTTTTAGAAAGGCGATAGTGATATGAGAATCCGAACATTAACCAAAGAAAAACCCAATTTTAATCGACGATTACGCCATACGTGGGTCAGCCAATAACAGAGGATATCGAAATCGACGGCCAAAATAGTCAGTTGTCGCCCGTTCTTCGAAGAGTACCATCATCCCGAAATTTCTCCAGCAATTAACTGTGTCAGTGCTCAATTGGATATCGCCTACTCGCCTTGGACATTGGATAACATTGTGCCGTAAAGATAACCTCTTGGATAACCTTGAATAACCAGGAAAAACGAATGCTCACCATATTAACGAATCCCTTTCAACCCTCGTGGACATTATTTTCTCCAGGTATTTAGCAACTCGCGAACCACTGTAAACACTCGTATACCGCGAAATTAAATTAATTTCACCCTATCTAACTATTACACTTACAATCGAGATACTATCGTCTTGTAAAATATTGGTTTACATCCTTACAAATAAACGTTGTTTCATTAACCTAGTCTTTGCGTGAGTCACTTCCTGTGAGCTGTCTCTCACTCTATCCCGAATGAACTGATTCGGGATAGAGTTCGCTCACACATGTGGCCGTTTGCGCGACGTACAGTACTTTCCAATCGCACCGTTGTCGCTGCTTCCGTGTTGAACGAGACACGGTGGCGCTATTCCTGACGAGGGGCACTAAAGAAGTGCCAACCCTCCGGTCACAATTATGTGCAACATCTCTGGTGTCTAAATTTTCTTGTTAATCACATAATTTCTCAATTGCAGCCACAATCCCATCGAAATTTTTAGCCAATACTTTTACTGCAGCATAATGGGCACTCCAACGCGTTATTGAGAGTCTTTTAACAAACGCTTTGCTGTGTTTAAGAAGCACTTTCCAGCGGCTAGTGGAAGCAGAAAAAATGTAAAAATTGTCTCTACTGTTCCGAAAAATGTTACACAAGATGCATTTTGCGCAAATGATTGTTGGCCACATAAATTAATTGAATGATCCAACAAAAATCGCTTTGTTGTTTTTTGCTTTAATAATAGCCTGCACTTCTCCATGTATGCCGCTTATAACAGCTGAATTATCATAACCTTGGAAACGACGTATCATAACATCTAAACCATCATTTTCAAGCTTCTTAAGAATTTCATCACTTAAATCAGCGGCTTTTTTTCCTTTAAAGAAAAAAGTCCAAGGAATACTTCTTTGACTTCCACTTTTCTATTATGAATTTTCACATAACGAATCACTTCAGACATTTAATCAATATGTGAAATGTCAGGTGTGCTATCAAACATAATTACAAAATATTTAGCCGATTTCATTTCGTTGACAAGCTTAAGTTTTACGTGGTTCGCTAAAACATTTATGAATTCATTTTGTATATCTGGCGACAAATATGATACTTTTCGTGATTTACCATGCTCTGAATTCAAGATGTGTTCTTTCAACAGTAAATCATACTTTGACGGTAGTTTGACTAGTTCTAAGAATCTGCCTTTATTTGAAGAGCCTTGTCCTTCATCGTGTCCACTGAATGCTAGGTTTTGTTTAGCCAGAAACAAAGTTATATCCAATAATTTAGATAAAAGACGCTTTCATTTCTGTTTTTTCAGTATCTATTAATTTCAAGGCTGCGTCATCTATTGTTTCTTGCAATTTTAATCTCATTTTCAAAAGTGAAATTACTTTTCAAAATTTTCCAGATGTTCACTTGAAGTATCGTGGTCGGCCACTTTGGGATTTAGTTTCCACTACTTCTGAAATCCAGTCGTAAATGTTGGTTTTGTATTTTGTATTAGTACTATTGGTGACAGCAGATAAATGACGGCAGAAGCAGCACAGGTTATTAGTTATAGGAGAATAAACCATCCATGACCGCAGAATTTTTTTATCATTAGGCATTATCATTAGGCATGCACTTTATAAAACCACTCTTTGAAAAATGCCGAACATCACCTTTTATTTTTAACTCGTGCCTAGATACAGTGGCAAACGGTCCTTCTCTGCGTTTAAGAAGCACTTTTTTATGATCTAAATGCGAACATTATCAGGAACGGATATACCCCATTGTGAGACATCTCTCAAGTCCTGAAGTGAATCATCCATCCAAGTCCTAATTTTGAAAAAAAATAATTTATGATCGGCGGCGCTAGTTATGTGAGGGTGGCCTCTTATCTAAAAACTGTTTCAACAGAATCGACGACTGAACGAAATCTGATAAGCAACTGAGAAATTCAATACGAAAATTTCGACTTGAAACAGAATAAAAAATCTACTTACTAGTCAAAACGTCTAAAAAAGAGTTTTTTGAATTTCTCTAAGTTACTTATTTGATGTTTTGCAGTCAGTTATCGATCGATTTGCAATAACTGTCTTCAGGTTTTGCGTTTGTTCGTTATCGATTATTCCAAAAAAGTTATTGAACTGTCCAATCCAGTTACCTTGTTTTTCTTGAAATCTTTAATTCTTTTATAAAACACTATTGAATCGTATTATATTCGCATTTGAGCAACTCAAACGGCATATCGAACATGCGATGTCGCGACGTATAAGTTAAGATTTACGAAATAAACTACAAATAAATCATAACAATACATCAGTACCGCCACCTATAAAAATTCGCGAAACTGTAGTGATTGCATAACTGCCACTTTGTAAACATTTTAATCTGGAGTAATCATTTATTTCGTAGCTTACGTGCATTTATAAATTATCACAATTAATAAATTAAATCAGTTAATATAGATAACTTGTTTAAAATGACTTCGGTCCGAAGTGATTTATCGTTGAAAAACATTGTGATGGTTTGTTTAAGTTTTTATTTTTTTCACGGTCGGGTGTCACCCCTGAACGGGTAACAGCCGGTGCGGGCCGCCTTGCCTTCCCCCAGCTACGCCACTGTCAGTCGTACTCCTTTTCAGCAAAAAGATAAACTGTTCCTCTCCAATCCCAGATTTTTGCCTAATCCTTCTTTCTATAATTTTCTCCAAAATCTTCATAGTATGGCACAATAACTTTATACCTCTGTAATTTCTGCAATTCTATACATCCCCTTTACTTTTAAAGATCGACACCAGAATGCTTTTCCTCTATTCATCTGGGATCTTCTCCCTCTGCCAAAGTTTCTTCATAAGGTTCCAGAAAGTATCAATTCCCTCTTTACCCGAACATCTCCAAGCCTCAACCAAAATTCGATCAGTGCCTACTGCTTTCCCCATATTCATTTTCCTGAGCACACTTTGTTCCACTGTGCACGCTGAGCTCCACACTTCTTCTCTGCTAATATCTCGCACCACTCCTTCATTTGCATCTCCATTCTCATATACAGTTCTGGGATTTTCTTCATTCAATAAATTCCTAAAATATTCTTTTCATCTTTCCTTGACTTTTTCATAATCTTGTAATACCACTCCTTTATCATCTTTAATCAGTTTAATAGAGGTAAAATCTTTTGATGCCTTATCTCTTGCTTTGGCGATTCTCATCAATTGTCTTTCATCACCTTTCCTTTCGAAAACTTTATAAGCATCTTCTAAAGCCTTCGCTTTCGCAATAGCCACCGCCTTTTTAGTCATTTTATTTGCGAAATGGTAAGTTTTTTATCTTCCAGCCTTCCCATCAAATCCCACCTTTTCTTTGCCTCTTTCTTTTGTTTAAACTACAGCTTGTACCTCAGCATTCCACCACCATAGTTCCTTTCCTTCTGGCGATCTCATCCCTGAAGTTATTTCTAACACCTCTTCTCCAACTTTTAAAATGCAATTACTTTTCAGCAACCACAATATTTGCACTTCATCTGGGAACTGGATTACTTTTAACACTTTTACCTTAAACTCTTTCCTTAATTTCTTATCATTCAATCTCCACCAATTCGATCCTTTGTTCAGCCTGGCTAACACAATTCTTACAATTGCCCAGCAACACTTTCTCCATTTAACACCTTAATGTTTCTCACTTCTCTCAGATGTTTCCTGCAGCACAACAAAAAGTCAATCTGGCTGCATCTACCTCCACTCATGTATGTAACTAGTTGGTTCACTTTCATCTCAAAGTAGGTGTTGTAGCACAAGAACAAAAGCCACAGCATGATCGCCTAGTCTTTCTCCCTCTCCATTACTTTTTCCCACACTCCACTTCCCAAGAACTCTTCTTTCCGCATTCTTCTTTTTCCCAACATGACCATTTAAATTTCCCCCACAGATTGATCTCTCATTCATAGGAACACACATTATAACTTGGTCAATATCTGTCGAAAAATTTGTCTTTTCTTCTTTTCCACTACTTGGCTGAGGAGCATATACACACAATCATAATAAAAATTTCACCAACATCCAACTTAACCCTCATAATTATATCACACCTTCGTTTAACCTGACAGACATTTCCTTTTAGAACTTTACCAATTACGATACCAACTCCATTTTTTCCCTTATTCGCTCACCTCACAAACAGTTATATCCTTCACTGCGAAATAAATATCTACAAAAATGTGTTTTTTTAGCAAAACTATATAAAAAATTGTACTGAATAAAAAACAAAAAAAAACTTGCTGAAGACAGAAATAATGTTTTAAAAATTTTACTGACTTAAAATTGTTCCAATAGAAGTTTAGAAAGATATAATTAATTTGATTTAAAAATTTCCATGAAAACAATAGCTCAATTAATTAGCAAATTAATAAAATTTCATAAAATAATTTCGCAGCAAAAATAATTAGAAAATCTGCATAGGTTATAGATAACAATGTATATGTACTGGTCCATTCATTTTTGGAAAAGTTAATTTCACTAAAAAGGGGGGCGCTGTTGACAGTGCTGGCTGCTGGTGTGTTTTTCCTGCGAGTTGCTGTTTCAAACTACAATTTGTTGTCTGCCATTAATTGATTTTATAGAAGATGTCTTTTTCTACTGTTATACTTTCTTTTTTAATTTTGTTCTTTTTGCTTGTTATTGGAGGAGTCGAACTTAACCCAGGCCCAATGTCTCGTACACCACCTTCTTCACCTCGCAATAAAGCTTCGTCTTCCGCCGGTAAACGCCGTCGATCTCATCTCGATTGGAGGACTATTTTGCCTCGCAGGATATACCTTCTCAACTACCTCATAAGATTCTGTGTCTGCTCGAGGAACGTTTCGATACTATTCTATCGAAACTGGAGGAATTGTCGTCGAAATTTGACTGGCTGTCTAATTTACATAAGGAATACGACGAACGTCTGTCTCGCCTGGAAGGAGAAATTGCTGAACTTTCGTCCTTTAAAACTGTATGTATGGATAAACTTTCTCTTCAAAATTATTATATAGACTCGGTTCATAACGATTCGAAGAAGGATAATATCATTGTTTCTGGTTTGAGTGGCGATGACGAGGAAATAGTTAATAATGCTAATCGCTTTATTGAATTATTTAAAAGACAGAGCGGGGAGTCTATTCCTTTAGTTAATAGTTATCGAATATCGGGAACTCGACTTTTTTGTTTAAACTCTGTAGTCAAGATGAAAAAAGAGTTATCTTTAAAAATTTAAAGAAAATTCAGGCGTCGCCGTCATTCTCGCGCATTAGAGTCTTTGACGATTTGTCATACAGATTAAGATTAAGGCGTAGAAAACTGTTGCCTCTTTTTGCGGAAGCAAAATCTTTGAAAAAAAAAGTATTTCTGAAAGCCGACTGCCTGACTGTCGATGGTGACAGATTTACTTTTAATTTGGATACGAATGAACTACAGAAGATCGATACTTTTTTAGACAAACCCAGCCAAAAAGGTTAAGTGGAACAACTGCTAACGAGACAAATAAAACTTTGGAAATGAGGATATTGTCTTGGAATTGCCAAGGAACGCTGGACTTATCAGTGAATGACCAAGAGTTCATATATATATTGCAAAATTATGATTTAGTTGCTTTAACTGAGACATGGTTAACTAAGTATTTCAAACCGGTTCTCTCTATGTTGAACCCAGATTTGTTTCTATATGAACAACTTGCTAAAAACCAATTGGTCCCGGTCGTCCTTATGGTGGTCTTATTCTTGCAGTTTCCCAGAAATTGGGCTCCTCGGAAATGTTGTTTAACTCCGATAATCTTATGGTGATTAAATTAAACTATGGAAGATTTTTTTGTTCACTTAGTCAAAGCTTGATTATTGTTCTTGTTTATATGAGAATAGATCTTTATGATTTTCTGTTAAAAAAAAATGGAAGACTTGTTGATGAATTTCCCTGACGACGATATAGTTATTTTAGGTGACATGAATGCCAGAATAGGCGAGGAACTAGATAATTTTTATGCTGGGAGTAATATTAATGTTCTAAATTCCCGAAGATCTAATGACTTAACATTGAACCAAAGAGGAAAAAGCTTTTTACAACTGATTAAGTCGCACGGATTATATATTTTAAATGGTCGATGTGCCTCAGACAATCCGGCTAAATTCACTTTTCTTTCAACAGTTGGTCTATCTGTTATAGATCTAATAACAGTAAATGTTTATTTACTAGATAGATTATTGGATTTTAGAGTTCTTGATATTTTCAATTCTGATCACTTTCCAATCTCAATTTCATTTGAATTTACGACGGATAGCGTACGGACTCTGAAACTCTCAAAAATTCGTTACGTATGGAAACAAGATAGATCGGATGACTATTTATCTTTGGTTAGCTCGCTGTATACCTCGATTAAGACAACTTTTTCGCTGGATGCGCAGAGTTACTATGATGAACTATTAAACATTTTGTTGACTTCGGCTTTACGATGTGGGATGGTCAAGAAGAACATTTCCTTGTTATCATTTGAGAAGCAATGGTTTGATCCACAGTGTCTACGTTTAAAGAAATCTAAGAACCGAATACTGCGAATGTTTCGAAGAAACAAAAGTAGAAACCTCTTGGACGAATATTGTAAATTAAATAAAAGCTACAAGTCGCTATGTAAGGCGAAGAAAAAGATCTTTTTGGCTAAAATAAATTCACTATTATTGAAGACAAAAAATACTAGAGATTTTTGGTCACTAGTCAATAAGTTTCGAATCAAGAAATCGTGTGAAAATGCTATATCTCCCTCGGATTGGTTAAACTATTTGCAAGAGTATTTCGCTGGACCAGATACAGTAATTTATATCGATGTAAGTCTTAATAATACTGTACCTCTTTTGGATGACTTTATTACCCTAAGCGAATTAGAAGTTGTAATCAGAAAACTAAGATCATCTAAGGCCCCAGGTCCTGACAATATAAGGAATGAAATGATAAAATGCCTTTCTACAGAAATACTATTGGATATATTAGATATGTTTAATTCCTTTTGGTCTAGGCGCTCCTTTCCACTATCTTGGAAACAAATTGCTTTGAGAATGATATATAAGAAGGGATGTAGGCAGACGCCAACTAATTATAGACCAATCGCTTTAATTAATGTATTTAGAAAGGTCTTTTCAACTATTGTTGCAAATCGGCTCCGGATTTGGATGAACGAATTTAATATTGTTACACCTGTTCAAGGAGCATTTGTTAAAAATAGAGGTGTCGAATATAATTTGTTTATTTTGACTGGTCTTATTCAAATATCACTATCGAGGAAACGAGGGAAATTATATACTGCATTTATTGACCTCAAGAAAGCTTTCGACACAGTTGATCATGATTTGTTATGGTATAAGCTTAGAAGCATTGGTCTTTCTTCGTTTTTTGTCAACTTACTTAAGAGTCTCTTCTCCAATACTAGATATTTTATAGAAACTTTTTCATTAAGCACTGATTATGTTGAGTCCAATAGAGGGCTACCTCAAGGAGAACCACTGAGTCCTATCCTTTTTGTTTTGTTTTTGAATGATCTCCCTGGGCTTCTGAGAGGTAAAAGTTCTATGATACCTTTATCTTCTCATGTTGAAATTAACTGTCTTCTTTATGCTGATGATATCCTTGTCTTGGCTAATTCGGCTTCTTCGCTTAGAGAAAAACTTAATCTTACTTGGAAATACTGTGAAGATAATCGATTGGCAATTAATTTAGAAAAGACGAAGCTTATGATTTTTCGTAGAGGTGGAAAACTTAAAAAAACAGATAGTTTTAGTTTAGAAAACCATAGATTTGAAATTGCGTCTAACTTTAAATATCTGGGTATTTATTTCTCTTCACACGGTACATTCTCCTATCATTTAAACAAGGTGTTACCTGCTGCAAGATCTAGGATCTCCAATCTCGTCACGTTACTTATTAAAATCAAGGCGTCGTCATTAAATAACTACTTTAAACTATTTGATTCTTTGATTGGACCAAGTATGTTTTATGCTTTTCCGGTTTGGGGCGGTCTTTTAGTGGACAAGTTTGAACCGATACAGTTATTCTACTTTAAGCGGGTGTTCCATATTAACAGATCTCTCTCGGGGTCTGCATTGAGAATGGAATTGGGAAGACCTCCCCTCGCAATTGGATTGGTGATAAAATTGTTTAGATTTTGGAGGAAACTAGTTGACCTACCGGAAGACGATTATCGAAAATTGACATATACAAGACTTTCAAAGATGGATGGTAATTCTTTTTTGAAGCCATGGCCTGCTATCGCTAAAGGATTATTAAATAATATAGGATTGTCATATAGCTATATGTGTTTAAGTGAGAATCAGTTATTTCTGGACTGTGATCGACGATTGAGAGATCTGTATTGGTTTAGGGATGTTCAATATTTGAATCAAAGAGGCTTGAACTGTGAAATCTTCCTTAATGGAAAGTGGAATCCAATGCCTTATTTATTGTCTGATTTGAGTTATAAACTAAAGTCATTTGGTGCACAGTTTAGACTAAATAGGTTCTCCATAAACCTAAATGGCAAATCAATTAATATCTCGGACGACTCAGAGTGTTTCTTTTGTGGATCAGTAGTGATGGATATGAGAAAACACCTTCTCGATTCTTGTAACTTCTTTTTGGATACCCGAGCTGCTACACTGCCATCTGATTTTTGTTATCAAATTATGCTCTGTGATAATTTTTCAAAGCTAACTTTGTATCAATTATACAATTTCTTTGTTCATGTAGCTACCTTAAAACAATAATGTTCTTTTAACCCCCTTTGTAATAACAAAAGTTATATCAAATAATAAAGATTGATTGAATTTTGCTAAAAATATTAATAAAATTTATAAAACTCATTTATTTTTTAAAATGATACCATTCATTGTGACATCTGAATGAGGGTCATTTAACGAATTTTAAAGTACAGCATGTCGTATTTAAAACAAGCACTACACATAGATCCATCACATCGTGCCGCCTTAAATAACATTTAGGTACTCATAATAATTTATCAATATCACCAAGATTTAAAAGGGTTTTCTAGACTAATTTTATTTCATATTATTTATAAACTTTAAAATGTAAATATTACAATAATTTAATTAATCGCTACTACATCAAAACCCTGTATTACTCAAAACCTATTGTAATTTGTCACTAAGTATTATTGACTTTTCGGATATTTAAAAAACATAATTTCAACTTCACTCCAAATGAAAAACTTTGTGCTGATTTCACACAAAAACAATGCAAAAACTCTATTTATTATATGACTTAGATTGAAAACTTTGATGAAAGTTTAAACTCCAAAAGTAACACAAGGCAAATTGAAAAATATTCAAAACTTTATTTTTATTGTTCCTTATAACAATGTTGAAAATTATTACTGAAATTTATATTCATTAAATATTTGATGTTTTCAATTAAAATTTTCTTCAAAAAATTTCTGAAAACGTTGTTATAAAATATTCCAATCTACGCATTTTTTCTTGTTTATATATTTTTTAAAATTTAATACATTTCTGCAAATAACCCATTCTTAATATTTCTAGCAACATTATCTGGAAAAATTACTGATTACATTAAACTAATGTTTAACAGATAAATTTAACAGCAGGAACCCTAAATACTATCTAAGTTTTAATAGTTTTTACTAAAGATTTTAACAATTCTATATCCGATATGTCATGCAGAAACTACACTTAAAACAGATGATTCCGAATACAGGATAATATAAAAACAGCACGAGATCTATAATAGGTTAATATGTATTGAGGAAAATCCACTGTATTATAATCTCGTTCTTTCAATACGTTCTTGAACATAATATTTATTTTTAGCAATTTTATGTAGCTCATTCATTGAAGTAACTCCAGTGCTTTTTACCAAGTTATAAAAAGTACCATTCGCATTCTTCAGTAATTTATATGGCCTGTCAAATTCTTGAAGCTTTCCATTATCAAGAACCTAGAAGTTTCAAATGTTTGAATTAAAAACAAATTTTTATTATATATCGTAAAGATTATAAACTTACCAGTACTCTGTCCGAATCGATAATTGTATGTAATCTATGGGCTATTGTCAATACGGTACAAGACTTGAATTTTTCTCGGATTATCTTTTGTATGCAGGAATCAGTTCTTGATATATAATAGATAAAAAATAAGTTACAAATCTATATATCTGTATCAACAAAACAAAAAGTACAAAAAGAGTAAAGGTACTTCAAAACATTACATAGTAATATTTTCAAGTATTGATACCTTGTGATAAAACTACCATTAAAATATATCTATCATGTGTACTTGATATTAAAGATTTTGCAGTATAAAATTATTTCTGTACATAAAATGGTTTACATTGAATTAATTTGACATACGTCAGTACGTTAGAAGTTTATCAAACAAATTTTACCGGGAAGAATTTTCGATGGAAAACTGGTTTGTATGTTGATGGCAGATTCTGCACAAACAAACGGAAATTAACGTGGACAGTTTGTTGGTGAATTAGGAGCCTTCAAATATCCATTAATGTTTATAAGTTTTAAAGATTCGGCTACATGTAAAAGAGTATAAAACGTTGTAGTTCAGTTCACATATCTAGCAGACTGGCTACATCTGTAAACGGGAACTACAGGTACGACGTTTGGCATGTACTCCACTTCAGCACTACTCTCGCTTGTCTAGTCATCTAGTTATGACTGTACACAACTATTACAGAATTTTGCTGGAAATATTGTATACGATTAATTTAACACTCATCGCACACGTGGAAACTTTTGCTTTCGAATCGAAATAAACACTTCCATTAACCTATCTGTAGACCTAACATTTTTTAGTTTAGCAATGGTGGAATGTGACACTACAGTAGCAGAGAGAACGTAGATTTAGGCAATTATTTAAACGTAGATTTTGGTCTAAATCTACGTTTCTCTCTGCTACTGTAACGGTGATCAAAGGCAAAAGTTGGGATTACTGACAGCCGTTCCCTTTCCTCTGTTAAACAGATAAGAGGAAACATTGCGTTTAATGGTTTCCAGATGTTGAGAACAATGTACGGTAAGGGCACAAAGTGTGAGATTCACGAAAAAGTTTTCCTAAGAATATTTCCAATCCTTTCTCACACAAGAGAAAATGTGTTAGGGGGCGTTGGGTATGATTTTATAGAACAAAGGGGCGCTGAATCGAAAACTTTGGGAATCACTGATCTAGACTATAATCGTCTGTGATAACTTTCAAAAAATTTAGTTTATTTTTATCACGGGCAGTTAAATATTTTTAGTATAACCAAAGTTCTAATACGATTGATCATTGTTATATCAGCTATATAATTTAATATTTTAAATTGTTGCAATACAAAGTCAAACCTGAATTATAACACAGCAAAATCTTCCAAGAGACATTCATACTACCCGATCAATATGATTCTTTGATGTTCAATAAGAAAGCAGCAGATTTATAAAAAATTACTGGCTAGAAAGAATTCTAAAAAAATCTCATGTAGTATTATTACTTCACAGAATAATTTAAAAAGGTTAATTCGTAATTTCGTTTTCGTCCGATGGTTCTTTTCATGTTTAATGATTTGAAGATAGAGTTCGCTTAAACATAGACCACCATTTTTAATTCCATGTTTAAGACAATACAATTCCGGCGAAATCATCGGACGAAAACGAAATTACAAATTAAATTGTAAAATATTGTCACCACAGGGAGGCTTTCCAGCATCTACATTATCCAGCGCTTATTACTTAGTGGATATAAAGCCGAAACATCCCAAGAAAGTTAGACGGATTAAAGATGTTCGTATGTCACCAATTCCTATTTTAAAAAATTTTATATTTTTAATTGGAAAATTTGTGTTTTAAAAATACCATTTTTTAGCGTTTTTGGCGGCTAGTAGCCTCAAAAGAAAGGTCGGTCGCCGGAATTGTATTGTCTTAAACATGGAATTAAAAATGGTGGTCTCTGTTTGAGCGAACTCTGTCTTCAAATCATTAAACATTAAAAAGGTTAGACAAAATGGTCAACAAGTTAGACAAGGTAATCACTCCAAACGTATGTAAGATAGAAGAAACAAACTTTCATCAACATAAACTGCACGCCCAGATTAAGAAAAAAATCGCTTCATGCCACAATGAAACTTTAAGCCCTGCATCTTCCTTCATGATCTCTCAACAAAAAAGTCACTCTAAACTTTAGCAGCCACGATATATGTTTCCTGTGCTGCCTGATCGATTTTTGTATAAAGACCTATAAGACAAATAATTACTGATCGCATAGTAAACCAAATGTATCATATGGTCTCGAGAGAATCGACCTGAGTCTATGTCTGACATAGGATTCAATGATTGTTTATTTTCCGTTTATGGATAAGTCCATTATCACGTGTGATTTCTACACAAAAGCGAATGGCATTCACACTACAGCAGAGTCATTATACATCTAGATTGATTTTCTTTCATTTAATCAACGAGAAAAAAATATTTTTTAATTTTTAGATATAAACGATAAGTGTTTTTATAAATCCACTGAACACTGGAAAATGATATAGTAAGACCAGTATGATACAAGCGAACCACCTTTTTAAAAAGTGTTGCTTGTGCCATTCTACATAGGGTATTTATATGTACTATGGGTGTAATATATACACATATCATATGTACAACACCAAACTGACGACGCCAACAAGAAAACAATAGACAGAATTTGAGCATGCTCATTTTACGATGAAACATTATGTGCTAACTAAATAGCTAAATATAAAAATATAATAACGATCAAATAAATTTTTACTGAACTGATTCATTTTAACCATTCACAAACATCCATCTGCTAGCAAGAAAATTAGTTATGATATGAACTTACCAGTGAGACTTTAAAATTGTATTCAGGCAAAAAATTTACAAAAATTTTTAAAGTATGTTCTAACAAATGTCGGCAGCCTATTTCCTAACCAACCAGTTAATGATAACCATTGTATATTTGTACACACGTAAAAAAGGAATGCCTTTTATATGTGGGTACAAATCTACAATGGTTATCATTGAAAAATTTGTTAGTGTTTCGGATAGGAAAATTATATTATTTTCTAATTACTTTGGTTTAAAAGATAAATTCTATATTTTATTTCAAAGTATTTTTTAAATTGCAGAATTGCATAATTTTATGAAGAGGAACATACATGTCGTGTAGGATATTGTATGATTATGTGTTGTCTACAGATACTTTACAGATGATGTAAATCATAAATATGTATATACTTATAAGAGACAAATTGTACTTGTTTTCAGAAAACAAAATGAAATCATTCGATTAGAATAATTTATTATTTTTTTCTGTTAATACAGTCTACACGAAGAATACAATCATATGCCCTGTTCTATAAATTGTTTCAGCTCAACTGCACGAGTCTAACACGTGCTTTACAAACAACCAACAAGTCACAGGTTTCTTCTGTTATAGCATACAGAAGAAAACAAATGAGAAAAACAAAACCAAGTATAGAAAAGATATTCCAGACAATAGCTGGCAAGTCACAAAATTACCGCAAACAATAAGAAACTTCAACAGTTTATGTTCACAAAGCAGAACACCAATGTAATGTAAATAAATGGCTTATAATCATATCCAATGTCTCACCTTAAATGTTTTTTTTTTATCATTTATATGTTTTTTACTTCATAGACACCAACAGTAAGTTGCTTTAATTTCTTGAAATTTCAGACTGAAAATGAGTACAAACAAATGGTAAAAAGGAAACGCAAATTTTTGTGGTCCTAACATCCATGTATAGAATATATTTGAAGGTTAATTCGATTTCGATTCCACATCCGAAAATGTTAGGTTGAAGTTATAACCAGTTAATCAATTGGTCATCTTCGTATTGCCTTAACTTCAATCTAATTATCATGCATATCAAAAATTGTACCTATATCAAATTCAACCATTTTTGCCTAATATATTCTCAATAACAATTTTTAAAATGGAAAATACGTTAATCAAATGCACTATGATATGTTAATGAAATATTGAAGCTGAAATTAAACAAACTTTTCACGAATTATCTATAAACTCCTAATTTGTTAAGTCTTGTCTAAAAATATAAGCTAGTAGGCTATTTGATTAACAATAACAATTTCAATAAGTTTCAAACAGAAATACAAAGTGTTTAGCTTAAATATTTAAGATTTTCGAAAACTGTATAACAATTGTGTACACAACAGAAACTATATACTAAACTAATTTATAACTAGATAGGTGATATCGAGAAACACGAACAATGTTTATCGATGTAGTTAGCCTGGGCGAGCAATTTGAGCAGTAATATGTCAGAAATTAAAGGTTGTAAGTGATTTTTCGTTTGCAGAAATATATGGTGAAAAGTCCAGATAAAAAAAGAAAAGTGTAATAAAGAAATTAAATTAAACGAAACTAAAGTATAAAGTAAGAAGTAAAATCAATAATAAAATTAAATTAGTTGGCATTTAAGCGAGAAAAGATTAGAGTCGCTCGTTAAAAGCATCTACGTTTGAGATTTTGTCCAGTATGTACTGAGAGAACTGTGTCTCAAACATCACATCGGTGAGTTGCTAGCCACGGCTAAAAAACATATATAGTATTTGAAATAGTTACAAAAAAGTTGAGAATTTGCGATGGGAGTTGAGGAAAAAGTTGAGCGTAACTGCTGCATAATTGACTTTTCTTTAATAAAATTAAACTGTATGTATATTAATATAGTTGAATGCTAATAAGAAGAATCATCAATATAAATTTTTGACATATTTTTCTTGTTTTCATGTTCTATTTATAAAAATTATTTAGGAATAGGCTACTGTAAATGATGATGACGACGATGGAAAAATTTGTAATTTATTGAAAATAATTTGTACATAAAATATTTTAGTTTATTTTGTACGAAGAAGATAATTTTTATTCAAAATTTAATATTGTAATAAAAAGAAATATGCATTTACTATAAAAATCTATTTACAGTACAACCTGTCAAACCGGCTCATGAATAAAACGGAAAAAATTCTTCTGAACAGAGCGATTCTGTGTTAAAAAATCTGTTTAAAACAAAACTTGCGAAACCGGAAAAAATATTCAGTACCGTCCGATTCCAGCTTACACAGGTTTTCCTGTGTTGGCTTTTGTATAGTAAATATATTTATTTTAAACTGGGTATTATCGAATTATTTTAACATTTTCAGCGGAATGTTTTTTAGAAGTTTCTTATAAAGTATTTTCTCACATATTAAAATTGTTCTTCCATTAACGGTTTATTAAAATTATTAACTGAAACATAATTAATGAAAAGTAAACGTTATACGAAAATTAAAATTAAATTTTTTTCGGTGTTTAAGCACTATAAAGTGCAATTAATCGAACGCTAGGCATCCTTTCATGTTTTAATTGTTTATTTAGTTGATACGTGTTGTTTACGCGTTTCGGGTCTGATGTTGCCTCTTTTCAGTCAACTAATTTTTTAAAAATGTACATAATTACTACACGACACAATTTTTGAAAATTAGTTGACTGAAGATGGACAACATAAGGCCCGAAACGTGTAAACAACAGGTATCAACTAAATAAACAATTAAAGCATGAAAGCGTTCGATTTATTGCACTTTATAGTGCTTAAACAACATAAATCCATAACGACCGGTTTCTGATTGGCAATAAAATTAAATTATAAACTTGTGTAATAAAGAAATGAAGCACCATAAATCCAAGTTCTAAGAAATTTTTTTTAACTCGGATAACTTTTTCAGTATTCAACCGAAATTCACTAATCTCTGCAACGATATGAAGCAAATGTCTGTTTTTACTAGGGTTTCTCATTTCCGGGTTTTTTGCTTGTCCCGGGATTCCGGGATAAAAGTGAACTGTTTCCTGGGATCCCCGGAACAAAATTAATTATTTCTAAGTTATACAAAATATCATGAAATCAAATGATATAATTATTTTTCGTTTTTTAAAGTAATTTAATACGTTCTGTAACCTCCAAAATCATATTAGTCACTTGCCGTTGAATTACGTAGAAATTTTCACAAATAGAAAAAAAAATTATTAAAGTTTGCTGGAAAATGCATACAACAACAACAACAATGCCTTTGAATTGAATTAAAAATTTAAAAAAAAATGAACTTAGATCAAACTTCTAACTTAGGAGGTAATTTTTGTTTTTTTAAAGTAAAATATAATACAAAATATTGTAAATTTTTATAAGATTTTAAAATGCAAAGATGGTCGATACTCCGATAACTCATTCTAATTCTTATTTTAGTAATGAAAAGTCTTGCTACCGAGAATGCCTTTTCCGATTCAATTGATGTGATTGAAATCGTGTTTAATGCATTTAAGAGAAGACAAATATTATGTGTTTTTCTCCTGTATCCTGAAAGATTTTTAGTTCGTTTTAGAGATTGTAGTACTTCTTTTGTTCTCTATTATCCTTTTTTTGGTCTACCTCGACTGCTTTAATAGAAACATCACAGCCCAATAATTCGGCAGTTCGTTTGTCTTTAATAATCAGGTTATGAAGAGGAACTTCATACTTGCAGACTTCGTACTCGTTTGTATCCTTGCCCAATTTGCACAACTTGGCATTACGTAGTTATTGAAACTACTGGGGATGGTTAAAAATTAAGACAGCGCAGGCACAATTATTCCAGATATTACAGGTTTTGACAAGTAACGGATTTTCAGAGTTGTGCCACAAATAAGCTACGTATTGATTATTGACCATTTGTGACATACCATAACGAGCAAAAATTTGAAAAACTAATAAGTAGGTTTAAAATTGATAAATACAAATGTATTCTGACAGTTTATGAGTTAATTATACTTTTTATTTGCAAAATTTCCTAAACCTTAACATAAAATAAGAAATTTGCAAGATTTCCCAGGATAAGAAACATTTTCCGGGATATTTTCTGGGTTAAAAAAACAACCGGGATCCCGTTTGAGAAACCCTAGTGTTTACATTCAAAACAACAGCACCCAAAAATGTCAAAATACCTTTTTGTTATTAAGCGTCAAATATTAAGCGTGTTTTGATTATATTCTATCTGAGAGTTAATTATATTTTCCAAGAAGATACTTTATACACATGTCAGCGTTCTACTAAAAATTCTGACACTTAAATCATCAAAATCTTACGTGTGATTTTTTAAACTCAGAAAAGAAAGTGCGAACTTTATTCCAGTAGTCAGGGATTTGCCCAGGCAATTATAACTAAATAATTTTTATAATTTGTTCTAATCTCACTTTTTATCTATATTTGATGTTGCTTCATCCATGACCAGGATTTTATTCTGGCGAAGAATCGTTCTGGCAAGACAAATTAACTGTCTTTCTCCTACGCTGAAATTTCGTCCTCCTTCTGATAAATGTGTATCCAATCCTCCAGGCAACGTACTGATAACTTCTTTTAATTGCACCTTTAGTGGAGTCGTTTTAAAATAAAAAATATAATTATGTTTAGCAGTTAAAAAGAATTAAACAGACATGTAAGAAAGTAGATAAAAACAATGGTTTGTTTCTAACCTCTTCTATAGCTTGCCATAGAATATCATCTGAATATTCGTTGAAAGGATCGATATTTCTTCGAAGTGGACCGGTAAATAACATTGGATCCTGAAAAATACACATGTTATTTTATTCGTTTTAAATTTTTTTATGAAATTGTTTGTATTATGATTACGATAGTGGTAATTAAATATGTAGTAAATAAAAGTGGTAAATACTAAAACTTTCTTATCTTATTAATTCTTTTAAAAGATGCGCGAGGTGTCTACCTTTAGCAAAGTATCAATATTGTATTTAAAACTTATTTTTTAAACATATTTTAAATAAGTTTGAAATTTCAAAAATTTAAACTCATTGCAAGCAAATTAGTCAATTCATATACCAGAATATATTACGTTTCTCCTATATATACGGTATTATTGCTGCATGTACATGGAATTTTATAAACGGTATTACCGCTGCATGTACAGTACATGCAGCAATAATACCGTTTATATAGGAGAAAGGAAAAGGAAATTGAATGTAAGATTGCTGACCTTAAATATAATAGATTAAACTCCGTATTTCATGATCACTGTTTACTAAATGATTGTACTATCGATAAACAAAACGTGGAAATCTTACATAGGGGAAAAAATACATACAACAGAAAATTCAAAAAAAGTTTCGATATCCATAAAACCAAAAATTGTATCAATGAAAATTTAAGTCTCAAAATAAGTGAAAACTGGCTAAACGTTTTATAATTATGTCTTTACATTAAAAAAGTTAAACTAAATAAAATTATATCTAAATTGTGAATAATTGTATTTTACAAAATTATGTAAATTTATGGAAACTCGCATTGCGACTCGATGAGAGCGAGGTTACCCACTGTGTAACGTTAAACGATTCGTTGTATACGACATTTCAAGTCTATCGGCTATTATCCTTTAATTGATGTATCGGAAATAAATGAACCTTTTATAAAATAATTTTTTTTGTAAAATTTTGAAATCCCTTGTAAAGAAATTGTTTCCCAGGTACGTACTCTTAACATTAATGTATTGCAATAGATTTATGTATCAAAAAACTGCCTTACGTGATATGGTTTATGCTTATGTGTTTGTCTATAAATTAAGCACAGGTAAAACCTGCACCGGTAAAATTTTTACTTATGCAAGAAATTTTCAAGCGCTTCGTTGTAGGAAGAATAATTGAGGGAAAATTTTACGGTATGTAATGATCGATGAAAAACTTTTATGAATAATTTTAAGGATCTTACAGCATGTAAAATAAATGAAAATCTATAGAATTTGTAGGAACGCTCCAAAACCTTTACGGATACATAGCATTACGCCGGTCCTACGAATGTGTACGCCTTCTGTGTCAGATAAAAGCTCTATGGTATGTCACGCGAATTATTGATTTAATATACTTTTATGTTAAGTATTATAAGAAAATAAATTTATGTATGAATTTTGATATTTAGTTGAGTGAGGAGGGGCATTGCCCGAAACGTGGTACCATACATGTAACCTATATCAACTAAATAAAATGGAATATTGCCTAGTGTTGAAACAATAATGCACGTTGTGTTTGTGAATTAACAGAATTAAACAACACGGTTTCAGAAAAATAAAATAAAAATTTGTTAATCCTGCAGCGATGGGACAACATCCGTACTGGTTTCTGAAAAATAATGGATAACAAAATGATTTTCTACTTTTGAAATATTTAGTAAGATATGCACGATCCATGTTTTGCAGAAATTTCTATCTGATCATGCTGCTGCATGCTTACGATTTGTTCACAAACGCTCTTTAATCAGTTCAAAGTTCATGTCGAGAAACAAATTCTGATTCGCTAAATATTCGCACAACAATTATTGATTTTATATTTATATAATTTCCAGTACGTTTTTGTAGGTAGAAACGGATTTTTCGCTATAATTGTCATGGTACAAGAAAAACATCCATCATAAATTAATTGTTTGCTAGTTTTATGGCATCGCATAGAATTATGCAACTGTTCTTCAATAGTCGATTTTTCATAAATTTGGAACACACATGAAGAGAAGATACCTTTCTAGCATTTTCAATAAAAAAGTATGCTATGCAAATAGTTTGCATCGGGGTTCTTTTTTTCGTGTATAACATAGGTTAGCGCCACAGATGCCATGCAACATAGTGAATTTGAATGAATTGCAGTGAACTTCAAGCTTTACACCTACAGTAATTAGATTGATACGTCAAATTATCAATGTCAAATGCGTATGTCTTTTCAATTATACTATTTATTATATTTTTTGAGCTTCCTTTTTGTATGGATCAATTTCAATTCTATTCCATTGTGCGAATACGTTTATTTTCGACAGTGCGATTTTCTTGCTAAGATGATGAGTTGAGTTGTTGCTACCATAACCTGCAAAAACTTTTGCCGTTTCAACATCACTTGTAAAATATATCATTACATTTTGTATTTTATCTTACTTGGAAAGATTCAATTTTAATATCAAAATTCAAAAAAATAACATTTTTAGAAAAATATATTAAAAATTGTTAAATAAAAAGTATTTTCATCAAATTAATTCTTATATATTCGTACTTGAGGAATGATGGATATTTTACTACGTAGATCCCGAAGACCAATATCTTTGGTATCAATTCCGTCGATGGTTATTGTTCCCGTGGGCTCTGTCATGCGAAATAACGAAGCAATTATAGAACTTTTTCCTGCTCCTGTTCTCCCAACGATTCCAATCTGCAATTAATAAATATTAGAAATAATTTATGACAGTGATTTTTAGCAACACTTATTGGTTTTCGAGAATATTTTACCTTTTCTCCCGAATGAATACGAAATGTTAAATTCTTCAAAACAGTATTTTTATCCTTGGAGTATTGTAAAGAAATATTATCAAAATGAATTTCTCCTTTTTGTGGCCAATCCGAAGGTGGCCGTTTATCAGGGGAACTTTCGTACGATGCTTCTGATTTTAATTTGCTGTAATTCAGTATACGTTGTACAGAATTCATCTGGAAAATTCACTTCGAATGAAATAATGCATTGAATAAAACTTACTCAAGTAACATCATTTTTTTTAATCAGTTAACAATATATTTTATCCAGAATTAAACGTAATGTGTCGAATTGTATGAGACTAATGATAGAAGTATTTTTATGTGAAGATGCACGATTACAGTAATCGTATTTAATTCTTTCTTCTTTTCATATTATTCTTTATTCATATTAACTCACTCTTACTGTCCTGGTACTGATAAACTCTTAAAATTTACTTGCTTTCCTTAAAAAATGTATGAACTAATTTAAAAATATATAACTTCTTGTAAATAGAAAAAATTTTCATCGTTTTTGATTACTTATATTTAACTAGAAATTTTCTTGCTAACATTATTATGTAGAAGAGAATGTAATTTAGTAAAATATAAAGTAAGAACAAAAAATTTTTACTTAGGACTTTAAATGAGACTGGAAATTTCATTGAATCTCATAATACTAACGAATTATAAAATAATTTTTTACTAAAAATTCAATTTTGTTGAAACGAAAATATTTTACTTTTCTGAAATGTATTAACTTATGTATTTACTCGATGTCTAATAGCATTTTAAAATAAATTACATTTAAATATGGATAAATATGTCAGATTTTTTATATCAGGTTCATTTTCATAAAGTTTGTTGTGTAGGATTAGAAATGTGAACTATATTCTGATAAGTAAATCCTTTCTTTAAGAAGGTTATCTGTTTCTACAAATTTGAAGAGACCTGATAAAAAAATTAATGTATTTTTTATTTATTTATTTTTAGGCAAATTGCTGATGCTAAGTTCAAATATCTGATAAATCCCTTGTCTGATTTCCATGCAGGTAATTTATAACAAATATCATGTTTACTAACAAAATAACCTGTAATTATATAATAAATATAATATTGGCACATATATAATTAAAGATGTTAACTTAGAGATTTGTAGTGGAATACGATTAATGTTTGAAAAATTATACGTTTTGAACAATAAAACATTGCTAGATGAAAAAAACAACTGTTAAACTGAGAATAAAAACTGAAAACACATTGTATTTTTGGAAACATTAAGTTAAACGGAATCGAAGTTACTTTGATATAACTACTTGAAGACAAAACTTATTTGATTGTTTTGGCCAAAACCGTTTTTGTCGCGACAATTTACTGCAGTTTTCAATGCTAAAAACAAATATAATCAGTACAAATCTGTTGATGAACAACCAAGTGACATAGTTTTTGCTACATCGAAAAACATTCGGTAGTCATAATATCCTACAATCCAATTTACATTTATACAACTAACTAAAATTGACGCAATACTCGTATACAGGGTGGGCCAGCGAAAACGAAACGGCAGAGTGTTCGTGTTCGTCGAAGCAAAGCGCTCGGACAGGTCGATTTTACTCTCGAGGGGACATCTTTTGCAATAAAGTTTTTGCGATTCTGAATACAACAAACAACAATAAATTTTAAAAACTCATTTATTTTGTATTAACTAAACAAGCATTTATTTCGAAAAAAATGTTTGTTTAGTTAATATTCAGAATCGCAAAAACTTTATTGCAAAAGATGTCCCCTCGAGAGTAAAATCGACCTGTCCGAGCACTTTGCTTGGACGAACACGAACACTCTGCCGTTTCGTTTTCGCTGGCCCACCCTGTATAATCAAAATAGCAGTTACAATTGCAAAATAGTTACATTCCAGAAAAAAACAGGATAATATAATCCTGAATTTCTAAATTATATGTACTGTTGACAAAAAGGTTAACATTGAATACACTATCGGGTTAGTTGAACATGTATTACCTGAAAATCCATTTCAGACGAAAATCTAATAGTGCTTTGAAAAAACAAAACAAATAATATTGTATAACTCAAAACAAGTCCGATTTGGCTTCCTGCTCCATCTAAAGTTGCAATTATAAATTCAAAATTACATATATTATACACTATACACAGCTAAATCTATTTACTCACCTGGATGAATTGATATACTGAAAATAATAACAGTAATAAGTAAATTTGTGTAACAAACAATGGCACCATATATAGAGAGGCATCGATTTAATGCAATATAAATGATCCACGTTGCAGTATGTTTATCTTGATATTCATTAAAGGTGGAAATAAATTTATTTTCAGCTTTAAATGCTCTAATTGTTGTCAATCCATAAAAAGATACACTGAGATGAGAAAATACCGGACTTCTTGCTGTTAAAAAAAATTCAATTATATGAGCGTAAATTTATTAACTATAATAACTGTTTGCGTATTGTATTTAAGAAAGCAAATGAAAAGCAATTTTCATTTAAAATGATAATATATGTTCCAAAAGCTGCAGATTAAAATTGCATGTTAACATAACACAAACAGAACATTGTAGACTTTACGCAAAAATCGTAATTAAACAACATACGATATATTCCTAAACTTTTTGATACTGAACATACAACAAAGTGCTAAGGACTCTTTTAAATTGCTTTTAAATTTTTTGCAGAGGAAATGTTCAATAAATTATGTGTATGCTTTTTGTGTGAACATGCCGCACAGCAATTGCTTATAATTTAAACTTTTATTATAAGTTCTATCAATAAAAAGTACGTTTACGACCAAAGCATTTTGAAGATTCTGAAGAGTTTTGTTCGAGTTAGACTAAATGCAGTTTGTTTTACACTTTATCCTGCACACTATAAAATAATAATTTACGTGACGAATTTCTTCGTTGTCAAAGATGTCAACAACAAATACATTTCAATCTGCTCCAGAATTGTTGTTTAATAAAAAATATGCACACGTAGCAACTAAGAAAAATCTCACGTGATGTTCGAAAACTGCTTGTCTGCTTCTTCCTGCAGTAATAAAATTCTTTTCGAAAACGTGGTACTAAGAACAGCATTAACAAACTAATGTTGTGGAGCAACGTCTTCTACAAGTATTGGGGTATTTTCTCTTAAAACAAACAATTTGAGAATAATAGTGTTGTGTTTCGTTTTCTGAACAGCATTAAGTGAAAGTTTAAAACTTCTAAATTGTAGATGACTCGTGGCATATTTGCGATTTGGCAATATCTATTAGATATCAAACTGAACAAATTTGCGGAGAATGTGTATTAAGCAAATTGAAATATGCGTAAAGTTAAGCAGTAAAAATTTTCTACATTTTTCGAAAAATTCCGGTTTAGACACTTACGGTTAAAAAGTCATTGGAGCCGATTGTGCCGTACGCAAATAATAATAAAATAAGTAAATAATTAAGTTAATAAAATAAGTAACTATACAAACATATTTGCTTTGGTGTTACAATTTTTACACAAATTTCTGTCATGTAATGAACACTTTAAAAGCTCCTGAACAGATTTTAATGATTTTCTTTTTTTTTCAGACGGATCACGCAATGTATTTGGAACTTTACAATAAAAACATTGTGCATATCACAATTGAAGGATAGAAAAATGTAAAAATTTCAAATACTGTATAAAGAAACTGAAGCTGTCATATACTGATATTTATGTTACAATAATAATTTTTAAATTAAATTTTATTTTAAAATTTTACGTGTCACAAGTTAATTTTTTGAAATTGTGAGATTAAAAACGGAAAGTGTGTGTAATTCTCCTAGAAAGTGTAACAGTTAGTCATACTTATTACTCTTAATAGTTTAGAAAGAAAAAACGTATAATACACAGACTTAAATATTTTAAATTATGTTTTATTTATTATAATTAACTCACTCTAAAATAAACACACATTCGTTCTTCAAGAATTAATTTCAAAACTTTCTTCTTATCTCTCATTTTATCGCAGAATATTTCGAACGAACAAGAAAAATGAACTTAGTTGTATCTGCGTTGAGTTTTTAGAAATTAGACGAAATTACTCAAATTCTAACAAAGAAATACATCAGAAACTTTGGGGAAACGCCTCTAATTCTTTATAACTTATTTTAAAGTTGCATTACCACTTTCTGTTTGATTCGATGCTAATCAATGTTTCATGCCTAGACAAGAATTATCTAATGAATAATCTGGAAATTTATAATAATATACTTAGGCCTATATTAAGTTACACTTTAAAAGATTGAATTAAGTAAGTAAATGGACTATAATTTACTCTTTTGTCGATATTTTGGTTAACTGACAAACTGACAGTTCTGATAGACATTTGTAAATAAGAAAGACTTTCTTTGTCTTTCTTTATCCTCGCCTTTTTCCATGTTTACATGGGGGCTGCGTTTCTTTCTCTAATACGTTTCTTTCATTTTTCTCTATTAAAGGCTTCTTCTCTCTTAGGTCTACTTTAGTTCAAGTCTTCATCCATTTTATCTTTCAAACGCATCTTTGGTCTTCCTCTTTTCCTCTTTCCTTTTATTCTCTTTCCTCTATCAGTTTTTCGATTTTCTTTCCAACATAATTGTCGCTTCTTAGCTCTACGTGGCCAAACCACAACTTACATCTTTGCGTCTTTTTGCTCAAGGGGCTCATCTTAAGAGAACCTCTAATAAAATCATTCCTTATTCTGTCCTTCCTTGACACTCCACACATCCATCTCAACGTTCTTATCTCCGCCACCGCCATCTTTTTTTTTCTTGGGATCTTGTTATTGCGCATGTCTCCGCTCTATATAACATTGCGGGACTAACAACTGATTTATACGATTTTCCTTTTATATTTCAACTAATTTTCTTATCGCATAACATACCGCTCAGCTTCCTCCAGTTCATCCATCCGCATTGAATTCTATCTGCACCTCCGAGTTCAATCATTCTCCCATCTCGACAAATGTCCCAAAATATTTAAAACTCGGAACCAAAGGAAGCGGTACATGTTGGATTTTAATACTACATTCGTTTCTATCAATCAAAGTCATATAAGCTGTTTTAGTTCTGCTAGTCTTAATGTCACTTTCTTCCAAAACTTTTCTCCAATCTTACAGTTTCTTCTTAGCCTTGGTTTGGGAAAGTTCACATAGTATAATATCATTTACAAACAGCATACTGCACAGAGCCTCACACTTCACGTCACCCAGCAACATGTCTATTATCAGGTCAAACAAATAAGGGCTAATAGCCGATCCCTGATGTAAATTAACATTAACGAAGAACCCTTCTGTAGTGCCCACACTACTAATAACTTGGGTCTCTGCTCCCTCATACATTTCCTTGACAAGCCTAACATTTTTCTGAAACATTCTTTTCCCTCAAACATCTCCATATCTCTTGCCTTGGTACCATATTATGCGCCTGTTCTAGATCTATGAACACCATGTGCAAATCTTCTTGTATGTCCCTGTGCCTTTCCATCATCTGTTTTAGAGCAAAGATAGCATCAGTCGTACTCCTTTCCATCATAAAGTCAAACTGTTCCTCTTTAATCTCAGATTTTTGCCTAATCCTTCTTTCTACAATTTTCTCCCAAATCTTCATAGTATAAGACAATAACTTTATACCTCTGTAATTTCCGCAATTCTGTACATCCCCTTTACTTTTAAAGATCGGCACCAGAATGTTCTTCCTCCATTCATCTGGAATCTTCTCCTGCTGCCAGAGTTTCTATATAAGATTATACCAATTTCCTCCTTACCGAAACCTCTCTAAGCTTCAACCGGAATTTGATCAGTGCCTACTGCTATCCCCATCTTCATTTTCCTAAGCACACTTTCCACTTCTCTGGTAATATCTTGCACTACTCCTTCATTTACCTCTCCATTCTTGTATAAGGTTCAGGGTTTTCTGCATTCAATAAATTTCTAAAATATTTATTCTATCTTTAATAGTAATATAATAAACGTAATTACAACTTTGAACAAAGATAAACTTTGTTTCAGTCCTTCTTTTTATTGTTTACATCATCCGCAGTTCATAAAATCACAAAACTCATGGAGACGACCTTTCCTTTTAGGTTACTGCCTCCGTAGTAAAAAATATAAATGTTAAATTCATTTTTAATTTTATTTGAAATGTATTATTGTGATTGTGGCTAGGACACAAGATGACGCATTTATCACACTTTACATTTTTTACTACGGAGGCAGCAGCGTAAAAGGAAAGGTCGTCTCCGTGAGATTTGTGATTTTATGAACTGCGGATGGTGTAAACAACGGAAAGAAGGACTGAAGCAAACTTTATCTTTGTTAAAAGTTGTAATTATATTTACTATATTATTATTAAACATGAACTACCGTTGGTTATGTTAAATTCATTTTTAATTTTATTTAAAATTCTTTCCATTTTTTTCTTGACCCGTTGGTAATCTTGTAAGACCACTGCTTTATCATCTTTAATCAGTTTTATAGAGGTAAAATCTTTTGATGCCTTATCTCTTGCTTTGGCAATTCTCATCAACGACCTTTCACCATTTTTCCTTCGGAAACTTTATAAGCATCTTCTAAAGCCTTTGATTTCGGAATAGCCACCGCCTTTTTAGTTATTGTATTTGCCAAATGGTAAGTTTTTTTATCTTCCATCCTTTCCACCAAATCTCGCCTTTTCTTTGCCTCTTTCTGTTGTTTAACTACAGCTTGTACTTCAGCATTCCACCACCAAAGTTCCTTTGCTTCTGGCGATCTCTTCCGTGAAGTTTTTTCCAACACCTCTTCTCCAACTTTTAAAATGCAATTACTATTCAGCAACAGAATATTTGCACTTCATCCGGGAACTGAATTACTTTTAACACTTTTACCTTAAACTCTTTCCTTAATTTTTCATCTTTCAATTTCCATCAATTTGATCCTTTGTTCAGCCTGGCTAACACAATTCTTAAAATGACCCATAAGAAAGTCACAATCCAGCAGAAGGTTTCTATGTTGTGCAGCAACACATTTTCATTTAACACCTTACTCACGTCTTTCAGATGGCTCCTGCGACACAAGAAGAAACCAATCGGGCTGGATCTACCTCCACTCATGTATATAACCAGTTGGTTCGCTTTCTTCTCAAAGTAGGTGTTAACTGGCGCAAGGTCAAAAGCCACAGCAGGATCGTTTAATCTTTCTTCCTCTCTATTTCTTTCTCCCACACTCCACCTCCCAAGAACGCTTCTTTCCGCATTCTTCTTCCCAACATGACCATTTAAGTTTCCCCACAGATTGATCTCTTATTCATAGGAACACACATTATAACTTAGTGAAGATCTGTCCAAAAGTTTGTCGTTTCTTCTTTTCCACTACTTGGCTGATAAGCAAACACACACACAATTGTAATGAAAATTCCTCCAACGTCCATTATAACGCTTATAATTCTATAACACCTTCGTTTAACCTCACAAACGCTGTCTTTTAGAACTTTATCAATTACGATACCAACTCTATTCCTTTTTCCCTTATTCGCTCCACTCACAAACATCTTGTACCCTTCCCCAAGTTCTTTAGCTTTATTTGCTTTCCATCTTGTCTTTTTCAGTCACAAAACGTTCATTCTTCTTCTTTGCATAAGGTCCACCAACTCTATACTCTTTCCATTCAGTGTTCCGATGTTTAACGTACGTATTCTTATACTTTTCTTCTTTTTCTTTTCATTTTTGGACTGACTTCTTTATCCGAAACCGTTCTTGGTTCGGTAGCCCCAGCATATTTGACATAGTTTTCGGGCGACATGACTGCGCATTGCTTTGGGGGGACGTCCTAACACAGTTATAACTTACATCCATATAGTTTTGGCGTATGTTTTACGGCCAGATGCCCTTCCACCCTAGTTGTTCTAACACTAAACATTGATGTATATATTGACGTCGTTGTAATATTCATTCAGAGAATAGACTTTTTTATTTACATAAGAATTTAAATTTGACAAACTCTGATTTTAAACTTACTAAAGTAAAGTTTTCTAATAAGTAAAAGCTTTTCTATAATGGTGGATACGTTACATCTTTTTACAGCTATTTTTACGGTTTTAATGTTTTGTTCTCGAAGTCAGCATCTTTGAATGTGGTTTACCGAATTTTCTTAATCTCTTCTCACAGATTTTCAAGTATGAAAAGTTTCTAATGCGTTTCTAAGTCAACAGTAATGAATGCAAAACTCTTTTGTCATATGTTACTCAGTTTGTTATTTTAGCTGTTTGTAATAGGAAAAACTAAAGGCCGATAGGCCAATATGATTTGTAAACAGTGTAGTAAAAATTGAATTAGATTGTCTTACATAACAGAGAATTTCTGCATAATTGCTTTCTATAATAAATGATTTTATTGTTAAAATTAAGTGCATTCGAACTGTATAGTACATTTGCAAAACGTAAAGCAATGAGTTGTGAAAAAGTTTTATGCTATTCAGTTAAATAGAATAAACTACTAAGAATTCTATACACTTACATTTTCCTTCCATAAGTTTTATGCTTTTCAGCACACGGCTGTGAACCGTCCACATAGCGTACATTAAGATTGAAATCACAAATGTCAATATGAGAACATAAGGACAGAGGATTGCTTGAAGAACACACATGCCAGCGAATAGAAATAATCTCTGAAATATAAGAATATAAGTTGCCAATAAATATAAACTTATCTGTCATTTTAGTATAGTATGAATTATTTAAATTATTGCTATTCATATGTAAATCAATATTATATTAAACGATATAGTAATGATCCCTTTTAGCATTTGAATGAAAATCCATCACAACACGCATTATTCAAATATTACAGGTAACAAAAGTTTCTTACCAACAATTATTTACAATACAATATTAATGCACTTATTATGTGAAAGATCGAACTCGATGAAATATTCGACAGAAAATTCATTTTTTATCTTGTTTTTCTTACTTAAATCTTTTAAATCTAAAAGAGAAAAAATCTTTCTAGTTTATTACCGGATAATGAGTGCGTTTCTCTCATACGGAGTTATTTCGTTTCCCAGGGAACTCAGAATATGTAGGGGAAACTAAAACAAAAACTTACCTATTAATGAAAAGAGACAACGTGACTTGGAAATATAAAAGGAAGAACTCAAGGAACCGAGGTCGCCGAGGATCTGGGAGAGTATCCCTTAGTGGCGTCCACAAAGATTTATCGTCGTCGCCCTGTCGCCGCCCGTTTCTCCCCGAATGTTCTGTGTTTCTCCGGGAACACCTCCGAAAAATCCACGGACTTCGATTCCCGCTAGAAATTAATCGCCGTTCAAAGCCAACGAGACATTTCTGAAACCTTCCTAGTGACTGCACCCGGTGACTTCACAACCAATTAGAACAACCATACCAAGCGCTCCAGGTACTTATAACGACCCACGATGTCATGTAAACTCTTCCGTTATATTAAATTAATTATTTTTGTTGTTAACTTAGTAGTTGGGCGAATTACTTCCGTTTCGCTGTCTTTCCTCTTATCGCAGCTCCATCCTGAATCCTCAACCCTTGCACGCGCCGCTCGCGCGACCATTTGTACGCCGTCTAAGCTTCCATGTTACTCGGGACACGATGCTGTCCGTCCTGATGAGGTATCAAGGAGATACCGACCCTCCGGTCACAATTATATAGGCTAATAACTTATTTAACTAATTAACACTAAAACGGGACAACAATCATCGTGACTGTTATTGAGTGTTACTTATTTGCCAAATTCATGAAGTATGTGATAGAAAGCTGAAATATTTTTTACTTTATTTCAATTTGAATGTTTTAAATGACCACCGAATTCTATATTCGAAAAATATGAGGACGTCATGAGATATAAATTTCTTTACTTAATACCAAAGAATGTTTGAACGCTGATCTATTTTATTACTTTATACTTCTTTACTATAATTTTTTTATACTTTGTATCACATGTGTGTATTTAGACTAGTAAATATTAACACTTTTATACTGTAGTTTTATTTGCTTTCTCTGTGTCTTTTATTAGAACAAGTGTTCTCTTCAGTATCAATATAATTATTTGTATAATATACGCAAACTATGATAGATTTGTTATTTTCTGTATACTGAAGATGAAATTGCAAGTATGTTAGCAAATATTTCCAAAGGTGAATCTTAGGGTAAGTACAGATGAGACTTAGACGTGTAATCCAGCGAAATCGATGCTAAACTGGATAGCGATGAGATCGATTGTGATAAATAACATCGGTTGACTTTGCTTAATCGACGACCTCTCACGAACAAATCATCAATCTATCTACAAAGACGTAGAACATATAGTTTAATAATTTTTTGAGTATTCTGCTTATTACTGGTATATGAGATATACATGAAGTATTTTGTTATATAATAATTATAATTAATAATCTATTGATTAATATACTATCATTGCTTATGTTTTAACGTTAAAAACTACTTTTATACATTTAAAGGTACCGTATTCTCTTGTTTGACAGTAACGAGTATATTTCACTGGTGTAGTTTGCAGGTCTTTTATTATAAGAATTGCATATAGTTCCTCGAATTTGAAAAGTATAAGCTTTCGATTTTTCAAATTACTGATGTAATACTGTGCCTACAATTGTAGATATAATATTTCAGAAAGCTACTATTGGTACAAGTATTTCGAGTACATTGTACAGTACTTGAAAATATTATACAAAAGATTATTAATGGCTAGGATAAATACATCAATTGTCAGTGATTAGGATAAAAAGTAGCATACCCTCTACCCTCGCTCTGAATCCAGTCGATTCACACTCACACTCTACTCCGAAGCTCTCAAGAGAGAAATTTAGTCAACTATTTGACTGGTCTCATATTGAAAGGGACCAACAGCAACCTCTATTAGATCTATTGTATAAATATCACTTTGTCTTTGCAACTCACGACTATGATTTGGGATATTGCCAAGTGGTGGAACATGAGATTCCTACGGGAGACGCCAACCCTATCTATCAAGCGCCATATCGAATACCTTATGCACAACGCGAACAAATGAATAAAATTATTGACGAACTGTTAGAAAGTGGAATACTCGCTCATTCCAAATCGCCTTGGTCGGCACCTGCTTTATTGGTTAGAAAGAAAGAACCAAATTCATGGCGTCTAGTGATTGACTATCGGAAGCTAAATAAAATTACCAAAACCGACCCTTATCCCTTGCCTATAGTGCAAGAAGCGCTCAGTCTGATGGGACAAGCCAAATATTTTTCTACTATGGACACAATATCAGGATTCTGGCAATTAGTTTTAAAAGACAAGGAAAAATCAGCATTTTCTACGCCTGACAGCCACTACCAGTGGAACCGTATGGCTATGGGCCTATCCGGAGCCCCAGCGTCGTGGCAACGCACCGCCGACTTCATTCTTCATGGATTGAAAGGGAAAACCTGTCTAGTGTACATGGACGATATCTTAACTTTTAGCTCCGATTTTCAAAGTCATCTAACTCGATTGGAACAAATCTTCCAACGCCTCGCCGAAGCCGGGCTAAAACTAAAACCAAAAACATGCCATTTCCTACAAAGACAAATCAAATTCTTAGGGCACGATGTCTCCGATGAAGGAATAAGACCCGATCCCGATAAAATCAACTGCGTCTTGACCTTTCCCAGACCCACAAACAAACACGACATCAAGTCATTCTTAGGATTAACCGGATACTACCGACGCCATATCGATTTCTATGCAGCTATCGCAAAACCGTTAACCGATATATTAAAAAACGATGTCATCTTCCAGTGGAAGGATGAACAGGAGCGTAGCTTTGAGAGACTTAAAGAAATAATGACGTCCGCTCCACTTTTAAAGTCCCCGGACTTTTCTAAACCCTTCCTCTTAGCTACAGATGCCTCTAACGACGCTCTAGGAGCAGTATTATCCCAGGAAGACGAGAGAGGAGACATGCCTATAGCCTATGCCAGTCGCATACTTCGGAAGGCAGAAAAGAATTACAGCACCACCGAAAAGGAATGCTTAGCAGTTGTCTGGGCCACCAAATATTTTAAACCTTATTTATATGGAAGGAAGTTCACAATTATTACCGATCACCGCCCTTTAAGATGGCTCATTAGTAATAAAGATTCTAGTAACAACTCTCGAATCGCCCGTTGGATTATTTTCTTACAGGAGTTCGATTTTGAAGTCAAACATAAGGCGGGGAATTGCCACAAAAATGCGGATGCACTAAGCCCCATCCCAATCCGACAAATCGGAGAAGCAACAGAATTGGAACCCATTTATTCAAAAACACAAATTCGAGACCTGCAGAGAAAGGATGCACTATGGAATCCTACATACATTACGGAACTACATCTTCGAATGGCTAATGCGCACCGGATAGTACAGGAACACGCCAAACAAGCAGCGAAAGAACGTCAGGCATACCATCAACGTACTCACAAATCACCTACGTATCAGGTAGGGGACCGTGTATTTCTCAACGAGGTCGTTATTTCTCAAGGCTTAAAGAAAAAACTCGCTCCAAGATGGTCAGGCCCTTTCCGTATAATAACGAAATTGAGTCCTGTCACCTTTCTTATCGAAAATATTCAAACCAAGAAACATCTTCAAGTTCACGCCAATCGCTTAAAACCCTGTACGGCAACGCTCGAATTCGAAAGACAGGAGCTGCTTCCTGCTACTCAAACGACTCCCAAATCCTTAGTAGTAGATAGCTCACTTAATATCGATCCATGGGATGAATTTATATTAAACGAAGCCACCCAATACCCCGACGAAACCGCGGAGATAGATGAGGAATCGGAAGAGGAAGAACCGATCGAGGAAAGACAAGTAGAACCTACTCTCCGACCGACTACTCAACCGGAAACGGAAGAGGAACAACCAGAACCCACGCCTCCTTACGCTCTTAGAAGCCGAGGTCCGGTACCCGATCAACCCTGGATAATGCCTCGACCCCAGCGAAATAGTCGGATCCCGCGTCGAACTCCTCGATCTCATTCATCCTCACCTTATGCTCTTAATCATTACTAAAATTTTTGCAAATTCTTGTCTTGACTAAAGTTCGTGACTGGTACTATGTCGTATTTTATATTGTTTATCCTCACTTGAACAGAATTCCGATTTTTGATGATATATCCATTCAAATTCTCTTCCATCAATAGAACATCTTCGAAAGCATCAGTGACATCGTCATAAAGCGGTAGAAACTACTTTGTATTTACTACTAACATAGGTGTTCAATCTTAACTTACAAAACATCAAAACTTAACCGTATATTTACGTTTGCGGTTTTTTTGACCGCGTTATCATAACATTATTTTAACCGCGTTATTACAATAACAAAAGAGAGAGAGAGTCAATATTTTCTTTGTAAATCATACACAACCGGCTATACGCGATATATCCTGTCTTGTATTAAACATATTTAGCCTTGTATAGTATATTAATGCTTTCTCATTAATTGTATTATTTTTTGATTGTAACATTCGTAAAGAGAGAGAGAGTTACCCAGAATTTAAAATCGATCTTGCTCATGAAGATCAAGCACGATTTTGGAAACGCCGGGGTGATGTAAGTGTCGGAACTATGGACCTACGATAAATTTTCCATGACGTCATAGTTGTCGCCTTGTTGTCAATTACTACTACAATTTAACAACTAACTATCAACCGTTTACATAAGAACGTATCCTTTATTTAGTTCCCAAAGGCAGTTCTCATCACCTTCGCCCTAAAGTGCATTAAACAAGAAAACAATACTTCGAAAATTCGGGCAGTTGTCGCTCGGATAGCCGTGGGTGCAGAAGTACTTTTACGTGTGCTACCTCCTGAATTTTGTGCCAAACCAAGGATATCAACGCCATTTAACCCTACGAACGCCGCCAGAATCAACGCCATTAAAACCTATAAACGCCGCCGGAATCAACGCCGCTAGAATCTACGAACGCCTTTCCCAAGGTATTTATCACCACGCGAACTCGTTTGTAGGCTCTCTCTCTCAATCGTGTCGCTAGACCCTTGATAATGTACATGAATCCTCTTCCAATTAAATATACGTTATGTTTTGCTAAAATGGCCTCTGTTATCTCTTGTCCTCCATCCCGAATCCAATCGCCCGAAAAACGCGACCGCTCGCGCGACCGATCGTAGAATCGCCGCGGTTTCCGTGTCAGCCGAGACACAGTGGTGTCAGACCTGACGTGACACCAAAGAGGTGCCGACCCCCCGGTCACAAATGCAAGCTTTATTTGTTGCATTTTACGATGCAGTAACAAAATAGAGGATATGCAATTCATAAATATACCTTAGTAACTGAATATCCCGCATACACGTTTATTTTTTAAAATTATTTTACACAAATTTAAATATATAAAATTATGTAAACTTACTGTCAACGATTGATGAACATTGAAAGGTAAAATGTCATCTACGATATTCACATCTTTGGAAAATCGATTAAGAACTTTTCCTAAAAATATCGGAATAATAGATATTATTTGAATTAAATACTTATGTATAATTTATGTATTCCATTAAAATTATTATCTATAGAACCCTATACCACAAAGCATATCTGTATGATTTACAGTTGTCACCCTGACATTTTCTTGGTTTTTCATACCTGAAGTGTTTGTACAATGTACATAGTTATGTTCATAAAGTAATTAAATAGAGCAACAAAGCTGTAATTATGTAAATAAGCTTATGAAACAAAATGCAGTACAAGATTTCACGTATCTTCCAAATACTGTTTAACAGGATTTCAATAGACATATTTTGAAAAATTCTTTTCCTAAAAATCCAACATCACTTGTATATGACATCTCATTACTGAAAATCGCTTTCTTTCTTATTCTGAATTTTGGTTGCATTTTAACACATATACAAAAGCAGAAATTAATAAGAATATATTACATCACAAAAGAAAGAAATAATGCATATATTGTTTACAGCTAAACTATATTCTTGATGATCGTGAGACAATATATTAGCCTTTTGATCTTATGTCGCTAATTTATTATATACATTCTAGTAGTTAAGTGGATTTCTTTTTCAAAGCGAAGTTTTTGTAATGTTTTACAAAAATCTAAAAAATTTTAAACAACGCAAAAAAAGGAAATTTAATTTAACGTTATTTTATCAAAAACATTTCATTTTCAAATTTTATTCAGCATTTTTTAACTTATCAAAGAATTAAATGTATAAATTTTACATACCAACGGGGTTTTTATCCAAAAATGAAATTGGAGTTCTAGTAATACAGTGGAACATATTTTTGTGCAGCTTCAAAGATGCAGCGATGAAAAATTTATACAATAGTAATCCAGATAGTATCATCGTAAAGAACACTGCACATATAAGTCCAAAGTAAACATATACATTGTATTCTTCGCTATTATATAAACCTTTGTCTTCACTATTGTTAAATATTGTTGAATTAAATATCAAATTTTCAACATTATTCACATTTTCTGCATAGATCCGTTTGTTATGCAACCTGAAAATTAAATAGAAAATCACAATTCATTGTTTGAATTATCTAATATGTTTGACAAGCAGAAATACAACAACACTACTTATATCCGTTGAATGAAAGCAATACCAGTCAGTAATGTTGTAACTATAAGATGGTCAATTGGTAGTACATTTTCTCAAATGCATAAAATGATTTCAATGCAAATTTAAACCTCATTCTCATAATTCATCATTAAATGTTGAAGGTGTGAACATTCTTGCCATTTTTTTACGTTGTAGCTAAAACTTTTTCAGATGATGCTATTGTCAAGAAAAGTAACATAGAAGACAGGTAGAATACGATTTCACAATATGCAGATGAAGGTGCTGTTTCAAAGTGTTATTAAACATAGAATGAAACGAGTAGAATGCTCCAGTTTCGATTCACAATGTGCCTTTACCTCTAATATCGGGCGTTTGCAGTTTTACCTATTATTGCTGTGGGGTGGATTTCATCCACCACACAGCAATAATAGGTAAAAATCTATCTACTAAATCAACGGTGGGCAACCCCCGGCCCGCGAGATCTTTAGAAGAAATTATAAAAAAATATTTTTCGATGTAATTCGTCTAGTTTAAATTGAATATTAAAATGCACATAGCAACATATATGTTCATAATTTAGTACTAATGTTAAAACTAACATCCATTAAAGTATCTTTCCCTTCAATTGTCCCCACTCATAACAGCTATTTTTGTTTCGCAGTATATTCTTATTCTATGTGTATGATCAAAGTCGAATATCTAATGTTGTAATTTGTGGTAACTGAGTGACTTGTCACTGGGTTTTAAAAAAGACTATTTATTTGAAATGGAAATTAATTTATTTAAAGGTAATAACATAAATTTCTATAATAATTTTAATAACAATATTTATAAATATTTATTTAGCTTTTAGAGCAAAATGGCATCGAACAACAGTATAAAAAGAAAAGTTGATTCCGAAAACAGATCTTTTCAAGATAAATAAACGTCACAATATTTTTTTACGGAACATAATGTTTAAAACTTTTAATGTAAATAAAACCTTTATGTTTAATTTTGCAATGAAACTATCGTTGTAAAAAAGAATTTAATAAAAAGACACTACCAAATGAAACATGCAAATTATGACAGATATCAAGAAACCGAAAGAGTAAAGAAAGTTGAGAACTTAAAAAAATCTTTGAAATGTCAACAAATTATTATTGTGAGTGTTAACAAAGAAAATAAAAATAACCCTAAAGCTAGTTATATTGTTTCTTTACAAATAGCAAAAACATTAGAACCGTATTCAGATGAAGAATTTATTAAAAAATGTATATCTGAAGTTGTTGGATTATTGTGGATTGGGGGAAGATGCCTAACATTTTGCTTATGAAAGAAATTAAAGAGATAATTTGGGTTTTGGTGGCCTCTAACGAAAATATCATATTCTTGAATATGTTTTTCAAATAAAACCTTGGAGTATATCAAAAATAATTACGTATTATATTTGCAATGACGATTTTTTTACTGTCTGGCATTTTAGACAACTCTCCCCGAGTATCCTGGTGATATGCCAAATGCCATTGGGGTAGGATAACAAATATAAGCGCATAAAATTAATTTTCGAATATCTTAATCAAATTTAATTTGTTGCATATGTAGTACAAAGTACTTTATAGTTAGTGTAACAGCACAGTATAAGTATTGTTAAGTTCCCACCCGTTCTAACGTGCTCTATAGCTAGCTAAAAGCTTTTTTTCAGTCCAAAAATCTTTTCGAGAAGTCCTTATATAATTTATATGCATATCCTGCAATAAAACGAGAAAACAAAAATTTATTAAAAATAGGCATGTTATCACAAAAAAATGTGACATCTTTTCCATTTGTGCCGTGACTCCACTAGGCATCTAAGATACCTAGTGGAGTCACGAAACTTTAGAACCTAAACTACATCAAACATTAATTGTTTAGCACAATTTTTAATAAATTGTATTCTAACTTTTAGTTTTAAAATGACTTTAGAAACATTTCTCAACAAAAACTACGTTCTTATCTTGCTTTTATTCTTCTCAGATGTAGAAAATGTGGTAACGGTTGCCAAGTTACAGCTTTCCACACTTAATATTAGCCCAACGATCTATAGTACAAACACATGACAGTGTGAGATAAGCAGGGTGTCAGGGGTTAATCTCTTCCTGATCACTTACTCTGCACGGGTTGGTAAGGCCCGACCTCGGCGTCGGTGGATGGCTAGGAGGGCAAAACGTGAGTGGGGAGGTTGCGAGTAAGTCGACGGGCGTCCTTACATTTGACCAGGGCCGTATTTACATAAGGGCATTTGGGGCCTGTTTCCAGGGCCCCCACAAAATAGGGGCCCCCACAAAACTAAAAAAAAATTATGTTTAAACATAATTTTTTTCCTATTACCGCGACAGCCTAGTGTGGCCTAATCATGAGGGCAACAGGCAAAGAAAACCAAACCCGGGAAATAACCTATGAAGCATCGGAAAATTTCGGGAAAAAATTTCACATAGGTATTTTTCAGTTAAATTAAAATAATCAGTTTTACACAATAAAATATATGTATGTTTACAATAACCTTATTTTTAAATGAAATTTACAACTTCCTAGTTCAAATCTAATTGAAAGTACAGTATGTTGGGTAAATTTTCTAAATCTTCAAATTTGCCTACTCTTAATGGAGGGACCCTACCGAATTTGTGCCCAAGGCCCCTGGATTGGTAAATCCGGCCCTGCATTTGACAGGAGACAGGTTTAACAAATAACAATAAAGGTTGATTAAATAATAAAAGCGAATACACATATAATAAAGATAACTGATTACTGCTAAAATGCGGATAAAATATATCTCTATCGCTGACAGCGATCTAACTAGTAAATTTGTCATGTGCCTATCTTCTAGCGGGAGAGAGTTTACAAAGGTTCTTGCACGTCGGGTTACCTTTATATACAGTCCTATGACCGTATGCGACGACTTCCTGGACTATGGAAGCTGGAATCAGTCTTGTGTCTTCTACCTGTTTCTTCCTCGGACAGGTCCGGGACTGGAGACACTGTATTCAGACTTTCCTGGACGATCGCGCTCCTTCCAGAGTCGATCGGTTTTTTATACACTCGTTGTTGGCACTGAGCCAACCTGTCGTTCAACGTTCGATGACTAATTTTATGACGCGCGATGACTTTAATTTTTTCTCTTTCCGATCGGATCGAATGTGTAAGACGACATCCGATCGATTTCCGTAGGAACTTGCGGGTCATGAACCCCTTTAAACTCAAGAATTTTCGCCCTCAAAACCTGCGGGCTCACAACAGTATCTGACGCCACCGTTTGAAAATAACAAAAATTAGGCATTTTCCCCAGGTTACCATCTTACCCCGAATCACTGTACTCATAATAGAAAAGAAGACAATTATCGATTCAATTTCTTTATCGCGGCAAACTATAACGAGACTTATTGAGGATTTATCGATGAATGTGGAGAATACATTGAAATTTTGAATATCGCGGCTTGAATATTATTCATTAGCATTAGATGAGAGCACCGATATTACTGATTTGGCTCAATTGTCAATATTTATTCGAGGAGTTGATTCAAATATGAGTCTTTGTGAAAAACTCTTGAATAAATACAATAAAAAGTACGACTACCGAAGCAGACATTTTCTAACAAGTAGAAATTTCAATGCAAAACTTTAATCTATTACTAAAAAATTATCTGGGTTAACAATAGACAGTGCGACAGCAATGACAGGAAAAAATAAGGGAGTCATTTTCTTATTTAAACAAAAAGTGGGAAAACAGAATTTCTCTAAATTATTTATATCTGATTGTAAATCTATCCATCAACAAAAACTACGTGCAAAAGCTATGCAATTAGAAAATGTAATGTCTGTCATATCCAACTGCATAAACACAATTAAAAAATCAGCACTAAGTCATCGAGAATTTCGAGAACTGCTAATTAATCTTGAAAGTGAATATACATACAGATGTTCAACATTATTGCCCAATCCGTTGGCTCTCGAGCGCAACCGTATTAAAAAAATTTTATAATTTGAAACGAAATTAAGCTATTCATGCATATGAAAGGAATTCCCATTGAAGCATTAAATGATGAGAAATGGTTGTCGGACCTGGCATTCATTATTGATATTACAGGACACATGAATGTTTTAAATGAAGCCTTACAAAAGCAAAATCAAGATGTGATACAATTATATGGACATATTAGAACTTTTAGAAGTAAACTCCATTTGTGGCAATCCTATATAGAAAAATATAATCTTTTTCATTTTCCAACATTATCTAATTATCGTGACAAATATAATCTTAAATTTTTCGTTAAAAAAATAAAAGATCTTTATTCAGAATTTGATCGACGTCTTCAAGATTTCGACAAGAAAAATATTTATTTTCAATTATTTAACTCGCCCTTTTCCATCAATGAAATCAAAACTGTTCCGGAAAAATTTCAAATGGAATTATGTGATCTCAAAGAAAGAGTAGGTTTAAGAAAAAATTTTATGTTGAATTTCGTCTTTAAGTCATTTTTTCAATTTAATCAAAGAAGACACAGTCTGTTCAAAAATAGTTTTGAATCCACCATTTATTCCTTATTACGTGTTCCAGAACACCTTTCGACGACCTTACCTTTCTCTTGAGGCTGCTAGGTTGCCAGGTAAAAATCGTTCTTTTAAAAAACACATAAAAAACACCAAAGTTAAAACAAGAGTAAAAAGTTTGGAACTGGCAGATCTTACAGACATCTTCATGTTTTTATTCTATCCAGTAAGGGACTTCCAGATTTTTATATCCACTTAGAGTCGCTGTTTAATGTAGATTTCGATGGTGTCCCTCTGGTGACGAATTAACTTTAACATTTTTAATTGTTGAATTACGATGGATTCAAAACTATTTTTAACAGACTCTGTCTTCTTTGATTAAATTAAGAAAATTCTCTCAGCTGAAGGATTTCCAAATATAGTTGATAATGTGAAGTATATTTACTCTTTATTTGGCTCAACATATCGATGTGAACAGCTGTTCTCCATGATGAGGTACTGTACTTGAAATCGAATAACTGATACTCCTTTGGAAAACAACTTGCGTTTGAGCACAACACAAACTGCAACAGATATTGAAATGCTAACATCTTTGCAGCACCATATGTCACATTAAATAAATACTTTTCCACTTATACATGTATATTTATTGTTTTATGATTAATAGTTATTTTTCAAATTTCTTGTAAGTTTTCGAAAACGATAAGGAAAATAAATGTGGTAATTAACTTCTTTTTTTAAATATATATTTCATATTTGCAGAGTAAAAAATTACAGGTCACAAGAAGGTGTCAATTAACTACTACGGCCCGTGGAAACAACGTAAAATTTATTCTGGCCTATGTTATAAAAAAGATTGCCCACCCTTGTACTAGATCAGCGGTTCCCAATCTTTTTTTGACCAGGGACCAGTTTGATTTCATTGTCGTTAGCAGGGACCACAAAGTTTAAGAAAAATAAACTGTGTTAACCTAAAAATAAACTTTAATTAAAACTTTTAACATAAGTAATCGTTAAACTCAAGAGTAACATGCTTTAATAGTACTATTATAATAGAAAATATAACATTTTAAGTAAAAATTAAATTCAGTTTGTATCAATGTGAAAATAATAATTTAAAATGAATAAAAGTTTTAAATCTTTCACAAACCATATTTTAGCTCTTGCGGACCACTGGTGGTCCGCGGACCACTGGTTGGGAATCGTTGTACTAGATGATCAAATCAGTGGTAGTCTAAAACCATCTACTGGATGTTTGAAAATCAAGGAATAAACGTCTCAATCGACCTTGGTCCTCAGAGGTCTGAATGGAGAGAGTTAAACGAGATTTTAAAATTCTCCTTTTCAAACCTGAATAGGAAGAATTAAATGTCTCGTAAAACAATGAAAGTTTCTCTTGGATTTTTAAACAAAGGATGAATTGGGTAGAATAAGCCAAAGTCGATAGCAAGGCAATTAGAATGAAGTCGTGTTAATTCGAGAAGGTAACGTCTTCTGCGCCCCCTTGACAGAATAGAATGGAATAGAATAGACAGTTGTGACAGCCTTGCTTTTCAGCATAGCCCGGAATGCAAAAGGAAGAAAAAGAAAAGAGGGGAGGAGAGGGGAGAGAAAGAAACGAACGAAGGAAGGACAGAAAAAAGAAAAGTGGTTGGGGATCACATGGGGCTGATGGGACCATTTACATAAACACAAACAACATACATAACCAGTGCTGCTAAGCAGCTGACTAGCAATACAGCAAATGTGTATATACAGAATATCCAGGAACGCATGACAATTTACAGTACCATATTAATGGCTTAATACCCTTGGAGTTAAGCCTTTACGAAACATGTAATGAGGAGAACAGTATACAACAGATTGATCCCGACAATTTATGAACCTTACCTAAATTGATGCCACAGAAACCCGCTGAACAAAGTTACCACTTAACAAAACAGCAGCAGTACCATTGACTACCACATGGGAAAGACCCCTGGGCGCACTGTTAGCTGAGAATTTTAATTTTATATACAAAGTCCACAAGGGCTTTATAAATGTCCTTGTTTTTGAGGAAAAGTCCAGAGAACATGGCGACACTTCGAGTTCAGCTGAGACTGCTGCGATGAGACTACACTGTTCCATGTTATAGAGAGGTCACCTATAAAGGAAATGGGCACTATCCTCCACTTCCCAGAGAGGACAGGGGCAGTACCCGTTACCCTTATTTAGGAAGCATGCCAGGTATGCACGCAAGTTGCCATGGTCAGTCAGTAGTTGAGTAAGCTCATACAATGGGGTGAAGTAGAAGAACTTTACCCTTTCCTCCAGCAATGGAAGGAAACTGTGTGTAGTCCTGCCAGTGAAACTATTATCCCACTGATGTTGCCAGCAGTTAAGGAAGTAGCTGTGCAGTTGCTTTATAACCCAGCTGACTGGGAAACTAGAGTAAGCACTTGAGTTTATGTTAAAAATCGCCTTTCTAGCGAGGAAGTCTGCTCGATCGTTCCCCTTGCTGCCAGAATGGCCATTTATCCATACCATTGAGATGTCCGATGCCCGATCCAAAAATGCCAATATACTGATGATGTCGCTAACAATTAGGAAGTTAACGTTACACTTATTAATCTGATGTAAGGCCACCTTGCTATCCATTATGATTTTTATCTTGACCTTACTGAATAGTCCGGGCATCTTCTGGATGTACTTGAGTGCCTTTAAGATGGCCAGGGACTGCTTGGTTATTACTACAGTGATTGTCTAACCTGAAGTACTGTTGGTGGAAAATCTTTCCACCCTGGCCATACACCACAAATGAACCTCCAGTACCACTTTCAGTCTGGGACCTGTCGGTGTAGATACTGACCCCTGCAGAGTGGGGGGACACCACCCTTAATGAGAATCTCACAGCTAGGTTTTATGGCTGGGTGCACATGCTCGCTACTATCAGTCTTATCGATACCCTTTTCTATCAGAAAGTCCATCAGTTTTGCAATGCTATCCCCTTTGTCAATTGATGTTGTTCTGGTGGTAAAGTTCTCTCTGGTCAAATCCTGACAAAGCAATCGTGTCAGAGTATGGAGGAAATATATACGCTAAATATGTAAATCAATCAACAGGAGGTTGGCTATAGCTAGAATACCGTCTGTTGAGGCTGTCTTGTAGGCCCTCACAATGGACAGTGCTGACAGCCACTGTAGGGAGATGAGCTTCTCCCTTATGTGAACCACTCCCACTCTGTTCCCCCAAACCTCGCAGCCGTAAGTGGCGATTTTCTGAGTGACCATAAGATATATGGTCTTCCTTGCCTTGTAGTTCAGGCCCCATTTGTTCCTACATATGGAGGCCAGAGCAAAATGCAGCTTTGTGCTCTTCTCATATGCATAATACGCATGTTCTTTCCAAAGCAACTTATGGTCTATTAGGAGTCCTAGGTATTTTATTGAGTTGGAATGCTTGATGCAGTGACTGTTGACTTTTATCAATGGGAGTTTTTCAGAAGGTTCTCTTTTGGGAAGACTATGCTATTACACTTATTGTAGTTTATCCGGAGGTTTATGCACATGCTCCAGTCGTGAATTTTAGTGAGAAGATTGTTCAAAAACTCCTGTAGTTTTTCCTGGTTTGGGTGGGACGTTACTATGATTGTGTCATCCGCATATCCTCGTATTATGAGGTTATTAAGCTTTCCATGCTGCGTGTTAATTAACAGATGCTGTTATAAAAGATGTTCCATTACAAGGGACCTGACTTTGAACCTTGTGGGCAGCCCCTATTTATTGGACGAGTATGCACCAGCCTATTTTCGCTATAAATGGCTGCATTGTGGTCTTTTAAGTAGCTTTGGATAATCCTATAAAGATTACTTGGGCAGTTGGCGTCGCCAAGCTGGTGTAAGTGTAGAATCTGTGGCCACCAGGCGTGGTCAAAGGCTCCCTTCAAGTCGATTGCTACTAGGAGAGTATGATTACCAGCCTTTTTGGCAGTTTTTATGTATTCAATCAAGTTGTCTAGGACTGTGCTTTTTCCTTTCCAGAAGCCAAACTGGAGTGGATAAAGAAAGTTTAATTGGTCTAGGTCAGCGGTTCCTAACCAGTGGTCCGCGAAATATTTAAAACTTTTATTCATTTTAAATTATTATTTCCACATTGATACAAACTGAATTTAATTTTTACTAAAAGTGTTATGTTTTCTATTATAATAGTACTGTTGAAGCATGTTACTCTTGAGTTTAACGATTACTTATGTTAAAAGTTTTGATTAAAGTTTATTTTTAGATTGACACATTTCATTTTTCTTAAACCTTGTGGTCCCTGCTAACAACAATGAAATCAAAGTGGTTTTTGGTCAAAAAAAGGTTGGGAACCGCTGGTCTAGGTGGATTTGACCCTATTTATACCTAGGAAGTCTAGGACCTTACCAAAGAAGGGCAGAAGGGAGATTAAATGATAGTCAGATGGCACTGAGGGAACTTTACCTGGGTTTTAACTTTACTAAAGCCTTTTTCTAGGAGAGCGGAAAGCAACCAATCTTTAAACACTCGCCTCCTTGACAGGTGTCAATTGTTACCAGGTGATAATGAAAGACCAATTAAACAATGACTTTACGGTAAAACTTATATAAGAACGTGATTCAAAGCCTGAGATTCTTCGTTTGCATACTGTTAACTCGTATGTCGGTACTTCTGGAAGAACTCACAGAGAAAAGTGCTGACATTGCCGGAGCCAGTCCTCGTCAGCTGTGTCACTCTGTGTCATTTCGATTTACTGAGTCGAGCAAGAACCGTACCTTATGCCCCGGGGACAGTGAGCTTCTCATCGAGAACGCAGAACCCAACAAAATATCTTGATTTTTTGAACTGTTATTGTGGACTTACTTCTCGCTCTCTGAGCAGTGATATTTGTTATTGCAAAAAGTTATTGTAAAATAGTTTTTATATTTTATTAAATGGTGTAAAAGATTGACCCCTGTCTCAGTGCAATTTGTCACTTCCACATGACCCCATGTCACCCATTTCTCACCCCTGTCGGCAACCTTACAGATTATCAACAGTGGTAGTCTACTGGGGCAAGTCATAATTAATAGCAAAAATTAATATGACTTTCAGGAGGAAATATAATACATTACTCACAATAGATAACAGATAGACTTTCAAAATGGCTTTTGATCAGAAATGTCGCTAAATCTAATCCAATTGAATCAAAAACAAGAGAAACGCGGCCACTCACAAATATTGGAAAAGCCTCTCAAAACATTTTCAGAAGCAGGCTTCATTCCTTTAATGACAAAACAAATTTTTGGAGATAAGGTTTATGACATTGGAATAACATTTGAACCAGATACGATAAAAAGCGTATTAGTCCTTCTGAGCCTAAAAAATAAACATGATAGTAAATGCTTCTTAAGTGTCATAGGATAGTAGAGAAGCTATATAAAGTCGTATTTGGACATGACAAAACCACTAACAGATTTATCAATAAATAATAGCAAGTTTTAGTAGGAAGAAAAGTATGAACACAGTTTTAAATGGCCAAGAGAAATTGTTACATTTTTTTAGATTACATGATTTTTAAATTACTGGATAGTTTAGAACTTTGTAATATAGCTGAAGATTGCCCCAATAAACTTATAAGGTCTGTCCTATCTCAGGAAAATTATAGGGGAAAATTCCAATTGATATACTAGTAGAATGTTCTGAAACCCAAAAGGACTATAGTACTTGGGAACTGGATTGCCTGACTGTAATTTGGGCAGTATAGCATTTTATTCTTTATCTGTATGGAAGAACGGTATCGTATAGAGATAACCTTTTCTGTCGAGAGAAGCTTCCAACATTCCCTCTCAAGAATTATTCATTAATTACAAGTATTTTGCTTCACACGAATTAATTGCATGTTTACCTGGCAAAAGTTGGTGAATTTGGATAGGTTTACAACTATTGGTCAATTGTCAGTCAACAATTTTTGTGAAGTAAGTCTTAGAGTTGCTTAACTGTAACTACAAAGTCCAAGTTAATTACTTTTGAGTCATTTGTCTCTCTTTTTCTCTCTAATCCTTTTCTCCAGATTCCCCCTACAGAACCACTCATGCTCGTGTTTCGATTCACAACTTGTGTCACAATATGCAAGCCTAAACTGTCAAAATTCTCATTGAAGTCAGTTCTTTAGTTGAGAAAGACATCAGGAAAATTGTCGAGAAAAGGGGTACATGAACTACTCTGCTTCCTACTCTGTACGTGGAAACAATTCGAGATGGAAGTATTATATAAGTATTTTCCATTTCTTCTCGTAAAGCTTGTTCGATTATATCTGAAACTTTTTAACATGCTGAAATATATTTGACATAGATAATGTAATGTTTTTTCATTAAATTTGTATTTAAAAGACTGTTTACATGAATAAACTCACATTCATTATAAAAATGCATACCATTTGACTAGCCAATACTCGCTGAACGTTGTAATGGATTGTGCTATAAATAACATTAGTAATAAGAATATCCTGAACAGAAAACTTGATCCAGCATTCAAATATTCTTTATAGACTGAAATTCCTATTGTTTCAACTTCTACATCGTCAGATGGTATCTTTTTATTTTCATTTTCCTGCAAAAAGTATTTATATACTTATATAAAATATTCGTTAATCTATGTTTAAATCTATTAGAAAGTATTTTAATATGAATTTTGCACATAAAAAATACAAGGTATCATTTTTTCATAAAATTGAAAATTGGATTCACACAAAATAAAAACCTAGTTGGTATTTTCTTGAATATTTGTATAATAGTTATATACTAATAATATAAAAAAACCGTAAAACGATAAAAAATTTATTACAATAAAATATAATCAGTGACAATCGAAGAAAATAAACAAAGTATAAGTATTTTTCAGTACAAGTACAAAAGAACTCATCTCAAATCATCTTGTCAAATCACTCCTTACATGGAAAACAATTACCAGTCATGGCAAACAACCTGTATATTATAACATGATATTTACTTATAAAATTGTGTAAATTGTAATGAATCTCAATACCATACCTCGTTAAGTGAAACTTAGCAAGTCCGAACCAACCAATTTTCTTTCTAAATGCTACCTGCTCGTTTCAAGAATGAGTAGTTTATTGCAGATAGAAAATTCAGAAAAATCTGTCATTGCTTATTGGTTTAGTGGTGTTTAATCTACTTTACTTGACAACGTCTCTAAGCTGCAGGGTTAGTGAAGCACCCACAAAATATATTAATATCGAAATTTTATGCAAAGTATTATACGAAATTAAAGGGATAATTTTGGGTTATAACTTAACTGATGATATTCATTTAATAATTTTAATATTATATTATATAATAATATATCAAACCGAGGAGTTGAAAAATGTTTGGGTAAAAAATAAATTTTTCCGAAATTTATTTGTGGTAACATTTTCTTAACTAAATATAATTTAATTGTTGTAGGATATGATCGCATCTTTTGTTGGAGTAACTTTTTTTCCAGGTGACACATCGAATGTGTCACCTGGAAAAAACCTAACAACAAAAATCGTCATTGGACATAGTCTAAAATAATTGCCAAAATAAGCAGAAGAAAAAGGGAGGACTTCCAAATAAAAAGAAAATGTTCGATGATGACACGGGGTGGGTTTGTCTGTCATGGAGAGTTCACCGATTCACCCTCTTGAAAAAGGATATTAATGCCGTCTTCCTCCTGTCGATCCTATTCACTGTGTGGGAACGCCGAGAGGTAGGACGGAGTCGTACCTCCTTTTTTCTTCGGCGAACAGGTCGGCAAGACCCACCCCACTGTCAAGGATGGCTAAATTTTTCTGCTATCCCGACTCGTCGGGATTGGGTAATTAATTGTCAGGTCGAGTGGAGGAAGTGTGTGGGTTCGTCGATAAGTTTATGGCGATATTCCAATAAACGGACCCAGGATGGAAACACATGACGATTTATTTAGACATACAAACAACATACAGAAATCTAACGCGTCCCGTCTCTAATCGCGGGAGAGAGAGAGTTTACACATGTTGGGGGATCATACCTCGTCTTCTGATATCTCAGTTGGAATCGAAGGTGAAATTGTCTCGGCTCTCCGGTCGTGGAGGTAAGCAGGAGGATGCGTCGGGGCAGGTCGTCGTCGGCGGGCTTCGGTGGCTTCGGGGGTTCGGCCCTCGATTCTCGGGACTGATCCTACGGGACCGGCGTCTTATGCGGACCTTCAGCGACCCCGTTCTCCGATATCTCCCCCCTTTATATACTCCAGGTCTCGTCCGCTGCGATCACCAATCGCGACGGTGGGTGATAAGTCGATCTCCGTGGCTCAGAAGTCGGATTCGGAGAGGAGGGAAGCGAGTTTGACAGCGGAAGGCTGCACATCCTTTGAACCTTGATCGCTATCTCTGATTTTGATCGCTATCTCCCGAGGGGATTCGAACAATGAAATTTTAAAATCGCCCTGGCCGGTTTAACCCAGTCCTCACATTGCCACTGTTCTCCAGAGTGTAGCTGTTTATACCGGACATTCGAATTACACCATCCAGGAGCTGTACTTAGTAGGACTAAACGAAACCTGAACTTCTCTACCCAATGGCAAACGATCCACGACAGTCCGCATAAATCAACAATCGACTGATCAAGGTATTTATTGCCGCGCGCAGAAATGTAAACTCTCTCTCAGGGCAGGGTCCAGTTATGATAGTACGTTTTACGCCATATAAAAATTTATTAATTATTTTATGCCATTAATTTATTAATTATTTTATACTCGCTGAACGTTGTAATGGATTGTAATGGATCTAGAGCTAATAGCAATTGTTAATTGCTTCATAGAAACTATAACAGAAATGCTTATCCTATGTATATATATATGTAAACAAATAAACGTGTATTAATTTTTATAATTGAGTTGTAGTATTCACTTCCTTCGAGCACGCCAACTCCCAATCATTTTCCATCCCGAATACAAGCGCCTACAGCCGCGACGGCTCATGCAAAAGCGAACATAACGGCCATCGAGATTTCTGTGTCTGTCTATAAAGACACAGTGATGTCAATCCTGATGACTTAGTCATCGCTGATGCAATGTCGACCCTTTGGTACCGTGGTGCGAAAGCACAGGGCGCAGTTCGCACATTGTCACAAATATATTTTAAAGAATTACTAAAAAATAATTGTTTTTTCTAGCTAATATCACGTACACTGCGATTTCTTGCGAAATTTATCGCAGGGTGTTCAATTAACAGTTGTTTTATTTTCATAACCATTAGTATTATTTTGCTGAAGCTGGCAATTAAAAATAGAAACACAGTCAAACCTCGGATTTTGAACATAAACCGTTTGTAAAGTTGTGTCATAAAACAGATATATACTATTACCGAATTGAATTTTCTCAAAAGAAACAACATAAAATGGTTTAATCCATTCCTGACTCATCGAAAAGTGGCCTTTTACATTCCTAGCTGTTGTGTATCGTGCAAAATTGCCAAATTTGACCATTCGAATTTTTTGCAAAACTGCCCTTTTTCAGACCTCTTGAACCCAATAATTCAAAAAATGGCAAAAAATTCTATGGATAGAAATATATGTACAGTACACTATATTATCAGAAATGATCGGACACATAAAAAAGTTTGTTGAAGTGGAGTTCAATTAAAACCAATATGCTGTAGGCCTGCTATTTGCTGCTATCACTGTCATCACTGCCACTACTTTTTGTAACAGATTTTTAACTAAATTTCTGCAAGTACCTTCAGATATTTTGCACAATTCTTGCTGTACAACGATCAACAGCTTAATGTTGTTTTATAGACGATTTAGTGTGACTTGCAACTGGTGCCCAAACTCCTCTCAAAGGTGTTCAAATGGATTAAAATCTGGATTTTGGGCAGGTCCAGTCGAGTTCATTCACTCCCATTCCCTCAAACCACTGGTTTATGAGCTTAGTTTTTTGAACTTGCACATTTTCGTGCTGAAAAAAAAAATTGGCCAATTCCAAATTGTTGCCACAGAGTACTGACAATGTAATTGTCCAAAATTGCTTTATAGCGCTAGGCATTCATAGTTCCGGGCACAGAAACTAGAGAGCCAAGTCCAAGACCAAGATTTTGCATACGTTCCAAGAGGTGACTGGTCGTTTCTGACAATATAGTGTAGGTGCCGTACATATGTGTGTGTGTGTGTGGTTGTGTATATATGTGTGTGTGTGTGTGTGTGTTGGCATTTCCTTTAATATCTTTGGATGGAGTAAAGATAAAAAACGAAATTTGGCATGGTAGTTTGTATATTGGGGCATTGATGTTGTGAGATATATCTGTGAGGATCTGCTCACTGCATCCAGGATGGCTATAATTTATGAAACGGAAAGATCGTCAGAATCCTATCATATGGATTCCTGACACCAATTAACCGTTAACGCTACTTAACTCGCAATTATCTATTTTTATATATATGTCAACTAGAAAAAATTGGGGTTCAGCGATGGAATGACCGACATCGAAATAATTAGATTCGAAACCAGATTTATAACTACAGAAAATTTTAATATAACAAAAGTTTAAAATTCAAATACAATTATTTTTTAACATACCAAATATTAACCATTATACCTATAATTATATTTCAAACACTATCTGAGAAAGAGTTTACAAAAATTACTAAATAATTCTTCTTGATTTTATAGTTTTTCGTTTCGGTGATGACGACTCTGTCTGACAGGCCTACGATAGAACAATCTTTTACGCCAAGAATGAGGGCTATTGCATGAGGACCTAGGCGAGAACATTAGCAGGAACAACTTGAAAACAGCTTTACAAGAATCTTTTAAGTGAAATATGGCGAGAACATTAAAGAAAACTTTTTTAGAGAACCCCGAGAAATGCGATGTTTTGCCCTTTTATTCCTGAACTTCCTGCAATTGGCAGTCAGTAAGACACACGATGTGACAGGAACTGAGGGGTCAGTCGCACTACAAGATGTGTCAATAACATGTGAGATTAGAACGTTTCCCGTGATGAAGTTAGATATCTTATCTTGAAGCAAAAATCTAAATAATGAAAAGGCAAAATTCTCGAATTACATTTCCAGGTTCTCACAATATAATTAAACTTTGTAGATCAATGATCGATAAGGTGGACAGATAGAAAGAGTCACGAGTGGTATCTCGACAGGATCGGACTTAAGAATTTTAGCATTTACAAATTCTTTTTATAAAACTCACCCCTATATTCAAAATTAAGCATTTTGCTATCTATATATATAATCTAGACGCGTTGATAATAATAATAATAATATTAATCAGTGTAGAGCCAAATGGTTAGGAGTTGAAAGTTGAAATTTGGTACATAATTAGGGTACGTCACGAGAATGCACACTAAGAAAGGATTTTTCGAAATTTCTCTCCACGGGGGGAGGGACAGGATTAGAGCTTCAATATACATTATCGAGACGTTCCCAAACGGTTAGGAGTTAAAAGTTGAAATTTGGTAGACAGTTAGGGTACGTCACGAGAAGGGATTTTTCGAAATTCCTCCCCACGGAGCAGAGGGAGAGAATTAAGTCTTAACACTTCCATCAATAATGGAATTGTTAAGTGACAATGGAAGTCTTAAATAGCAATGGAAGCGTCAAGTAACAATGAAAGCGTCAACAATGGAAGTGTTATGTAACAATGGAAACGTTAAGAGCCCAAACGGTTAGGAATTGAAAGTTGAAATTTGGTACATAATTAGGGTATGTCACGAAAACGCTCAGTAAAAAGGGATTTTTCGAAATTCCGCCCCACGAAGGAGAGGGACAGGATTAAGGCTTAACACTTCCATCAACAATGGAAAGTGTCAAGTAACAATGGAAGTGTCAAGTAACAATGGAAATGCCAACAATGGAAGTGTCAACAATGGAAGAGTCAACAATAGAAGTGTTACGTAACAATGGAATTGTTAAGAGAAAGCGACGTGCAAGACGCAGATGCAGTTTTTTCGTTTTTGCAGGAAATCGAACATATTTTTAAACCAATTTGAAAATTCTGTAATTAGTCTGGAAACAGGGGACCTAATTCTTGCATTCTGTGAAAATGAGTAAAGTTGACTATAACGTAATAATCTTAATTTTCGCTAAAACGGTTAGAAGTTGAAAGTTGAAATTTGGTACACAGTTAGGGTACCAAATTTAAGTACCAAAATGTTAAGTAACAATGGAAGTGGCAACAATGGAAGTATTAAGTAACAATGGACAACAAGAGAAAGCGACGTGCAAGATTTACGGGCTCTGGAAAAAAAAAAGAAAAAAAAAGGGTAATATGTTAGAACACATTCGATTTTCAAATTTAAACAGATTAGTTCGGTTTTTCTCGACCTTTCTTCTTTAAAACATTCGATTTTCAAATTCGATCTTTCTTTAGAAAAACTTAGTTCGTTGATGAAATTACTTTTTTTGTGACTATAACGTAATAATCTCAATCTTCGCTATCGTTACTTTTGCCCGAGCAACGCCGGGCCTACCTGCTAGTTTTATAATAATTAAGAATATAAACATTTTCATAACAAGATCTCATTACAGATGGCGCCACAACCAATTTATTTATTATGTTTAATAGAATATAAGTTATTTTTAAATAAATTCTGTAAACAGCCAGGAAAGTTAAGCAATTCATTGCTAGACTTTTTAAATTTTTTCTGTATTACATTCAAAAAATGTGTAAAAAATATAAAGTAATATAATATATAATCGAATACTAAATTATATATATAATACACTTTTGATATTTAATTTTGACTTCAGCACCTTTAAACTTAAACTAACGGATGCCGTTTTATTACATCAATGCCAATTAACACTGTTTTAATTCTGTTCAAATTTAACTGAGGTCTTACTGATAACAGAAATAGTATCTTTCCAGAATATACACTAAAATCGAATTTAAACAGCAACGTCATCGATTATTGATTTTATGATGTTTAATGATGCTGACGATTTTAGCGTCATTAACTTTTGAATCAGCTGTACCAACTCTAATTGGTGCGATCGTCAACATACTTTAACCTAGAAAGTGTAAGTTTGACCGTCTACATTTTGTAATCTATGCTCTACTCTTGCCAGGTCATTTGTTCATCAATAGAATTATCGTACAACAACCGGTGCTAATATGAGTTCAAAATTCTATTCGTGAATCAATTTGTCTAAATAGTAAATTCTTTGATAACCAATGTTGACTGTATTTATAGCTTCATTTGTCGTTTAACTCATTTCAGTTAGTTTTCTTTAAATAGCTACTAGATAAAATATGCTTCGAATACTTTTAATTCAACTGAAAGTATTAAAATTCTAGCAGAACAATATTATTCAAAATAATCAGGTCAATTCGAAAGATAAAGCAATACTTTTAATTGAATAAATATACAGGGTGTTTGAGAAAGATCTTTATCATTCTAAGCATTAATAACAAAAATACTGACATGTGAAATGAAATGAAGTTTGCTGCAAAAGAATGAATAAGTCTAAGAGCTTTTTCTGGTATCAATTACCAGTTGTGATCAGGAAAGAAAATGGCGACAGCACAAGAGAAAGCGAAGTGTGTATTGTGGTTAACCGAAACAAAATCACCGATAAACATGCAAAGAAATTTTTGCCGGATGTGTACCATAAAGACTCACCAAGTGTGCCTTCAATTTATGCATAGATGGAGAAGTTTAAAGAGACAAGAAATGTTGACAGGATACAATTAGCAATCCTCATTGTTACACTGCAAATGTTAAAAAAACACTTCGAGGGAAATCGAGTACAGACTCGACATTGTTCGTGCTACTAACGGAGCTCACGTACAGCTGCAGTGAAGGTACTGTAAAAAAAACTCAGATGTCTTCATTCTTTTGCAGCAAGCTGCATTTCATTTCACCTGTTAGTATTTTTGTTATTAATGTTTAGAATGATAAAGATCTTTCTCAAACACCCTGTATTTATTTGAGTCATATTTATAGAAAACTCCATTGAGAGTATTTGAATAAAAGTATTTATAAAATGTTATTTAATTTGCGATTTTGAATAACGATTAATTAGCCACATTGCATACTAAAGTGAGCAATGTTGATTAGTTGACTCCAAAAGAATAGAGTATCATTTATATAGTCACATTTGAATTTAGTCAAAAGAGACATACAAATAGGATATTGTGTAATGTGCGCAGATTCTTGAATTTCAAATTAATGATCAGAATTAATCCTTAATTCTGATCATTAATTTGAAATCACAGGTTAAGAAACATTTTTTGTTTCAACCCTACACTACACTACACTACCCTAACCATAATCTGCAACGATTAAAACAGTATATGGAGGCCTTATTATGAATAAATGAAAAAATAATACAGCAAAGAGTTGCGTAACTTTCCTAGAAACATTTAAAACTGCGTATATCACGCCATCTGCAATAATATTATTTTATTAAAAATTTTTGACATTTTTTATTATTATAAAATAGCAGAGCGTAATTTTGAGAGTAGAATTGTTTTACAGAAGAGTGTAAATGCTAATAACGAGTAAAATACTCGTCATGTCTTAAAATGCGTATTAATAATTATTATACTTTTGAATAACTTTCTAAATGATACCTCTGCCATTCAGAGTTTAAACCTTATTTAGGTATGATAATGTTCTGTACATATTAGTGAATCAAACAGTTTATAATTTGCTGTAACAGTTTATTCCGAATATCGAATAATTGTTTATTTTAATTAGAAATCTACGAGGATATGTATTGTGTACAGAAGGATAAGGAATTGTTTACAGAAGTTCATTAATGGAAACTGAAATATCTCATTTAGTCTAAACTGAAATAATTCACTCAAGTAAGTATTTAATACATAAGAATTTCTTACCACATTACCGTTGTCACTATTTTCAATAACATCAGACATATCAGTTTGAGTACTTTCAACTATTTTATCATCATTGAAAACATTAGTCTCTAATTCCATGCTATTTTCAGCAATTTCTTTATCTGACGAAATTCCTGTAAGCATTTCTAAATTTTCTATTGTATTGCAATTGCCAATGATTTCACTTTTTTCCTGAAATAAATTTATATTATACAAAAATATAATTATTTTATAAGTATGTTTATGTATTTAATATATAAATACATAAACATATGTGTAAAAATATACAAATAAATATTTCGTTTTGAATAATTAATAAGTGCCTACATATTTTAACAAATTTACCAGTAATAGATACTAAATTACAGGTATATTAAGAGGTGCATTGGTTAACGCGTGATGCAATTACTATTTTCTATTTACTGCCGTATACAACATAGAATGCAAACATAACTGATTTGAAACTCAACAGTATGTGAGTAGATATAAATAACTGAAAAATACTGGTTTGCTTTTTTCCAACACACGGCTTGAAGGAATTTTGCATATTTTCCTCGTGTATCTGACTCTGGAGTAAAAATTTTTCTCTGAAATCCAGTTATATCGAGAAAATTTTTGTTGAGAAAAATCTTATATATTGCCATACATGCTAATGTAGTATATATGTTTTCTTATAGTTTATTTAAACAACACAGTTTATTCAACTTCATAATTGTTTTTTGATTCTAAACTTTATATCGTTAAATGCATATATTTTAAAATAGAAAATAATGTCATATTTATTCAGAAAGTAATTAGAAAGAAAACTAGTAAACAAAGAGTATCGTTACCTTATTTAACACTAAAATTTTACTTGCAGAGTTTAAAAATTGTATTTGATGTGTAACTAAAATGCAAATCTTGTCTTTCAGATATTCCATTATACATCTGAAATGAATAAAATGTGAAAATGTATTCAACTACTCCATAGATAATACTTAAAAACTTACTTTTCGAAGATATGTTTCGCCACTGGAACATCAACAGCACTTAGTGGATCATCAAGGAGGAATATATCGGCATCCAGATATAATGCTCTAAAAATACATAGAAAAAATATCACGATAAAATAAACTTACTACAAAAGATAAGAAATATATATGTCACAGTCAAAACCCGTGTTTAGTTAGAACGCGTTTTAAGTAGTTGAAACTAGTTTATACTGGATGTCTTTGTTAAAACTCGTTTTGTCTAGTTAATTTACTGCTGTACAGGTTTTGATTTTAGTTAAAACAAGTTTTAACTTTTAACATTAGTTAAAACTAATTTTAGCTACATAAATATGTTTGAGGAAAATAAATAAAGTTATGTGTAGTGATTCGAGGAAGATGCCTAACATTTTGCTTATGAAGGAAATTATAGCGATAATTTGTGTTTTGGAGGCCTCTAACGAAAATATCATATTTTTGAGCATGTTTTTGAAATAAAACTTTGGAGTATATGTAAAATAATTGTATATTGTGTTTGGAATGACGACTTTTTTACTGTCTGGCATTTTAAGCATCTCACCCCAAGTATCCGGGTGAGATGCCAAATGCCATTAGGGTAAGATAAATATAATTGCATAAAATTAATTTTCGAATATGTTAACCAAATTTAATTTATTGCATATGTAGTACAAAGTACTTCATAGTAAGTATAACAGCGCAGTATAAGTATTGTTAAGTTTCCGCCCGTTCTAACGGGCTCTATAGCTAGCTGAAAGCTTTTTTCAGTCCAAAAACCTTTTTGAGAAGTCGTTATATAATTTCTATGCATATCCTGTAATAAAACGAAAAAACAAAAATTTATTAAAAATAGGCATATTGGAATTCAATTAACAAAAAATAGGCATGTTACCCCAAGAAAAATATGGCATCTTTTCCATTTGTCAGGGTAAGATGCCTAGGGGAGTCATGTGTTCTAGCATGTCCGATCGGGATCGGCGGTAGCTCACAATGGAAACTTTAAAACCTTAACTGCATCACACATTAATTGTTTTACGCAATTTTTAATAAATTCTATTTTAACTTTTAGTTTTAAAATGATTCTAGAAACATTTCACAACAAAAACTTCGTTCTTATCTTGCTTTTATTCTTCTCAGATGTAGAAAATGAGGTAACGGTAGCCAACTACAGCTTCCCGCACTCAATATTGGCCCAACGACTCATCATACAAACACATGATAATATCTGACGTCACCGTTTGAAAATATCAAAAAGTAGACATCTTCTCCCGCTTACCATCTTACCCCGAATCACTCTATATGTTGCAGTCAAAACCAGTTTTTAGTTAGGATTCGTTTTAACTAGTTGAAACTAGTTTATACTGGATGTCTTTGTTAAAATCCGTTTTGTCTAGTTAAAACTATAATAGAATTTACTGCTATCAAAAATGAATTAGAAAATGAAAAATGAATAGTTTCAACTAGTTAAAACGCGTTCTAACTAAAAACGGGTTTTGACTGTAACGTATATATGTGGTATTTTTCATTTCCGTTGTAATATATTACATTGACCTAAGAGAAACAAACAAGTAGAGTAAGAGTTACTTTACCTTGCTAGATTAATTCTTGCTTTTTGCCCACCGCTCATTATCACTCCTCTTTCACCCACAATAGTTAGATCTCCTTTAGGAAAGAAACTTATATCCTGAAATTGGTAAATATACACTGCAAGGTAGTTATGTTCAATATAGTACGCTAAAGAAGTAGAACGTTTTTCCTACACTAAACATAACTTCAATACATATACAAGTAAATTTTAGAAAATTTAAATTAATTATAAGTATTATTAAATGTAAGCATTATATTTAAGACAAAAATATAGATCTAATATGTAATCAGACTAGTGGACACGATTATATTTTTTTCAAGTGTCTACGTTAAAAAGATATCACGTAATGATTTGCATTTAGTTGTATATTACACGTTAAATTATTAAATAATCGATATACAATATATATATATATATTTTATCACTTATAAAAAGAACATAACTTGAAATTTACAAACTTACTGTGCCGATATTATAGGTTTATCCTTTATCATAATATATAACCATTCTACTTTTGCTATTGACGCTTTCTTAACTGAGTGCCTGATTCAACTTTCTTATCAGTTCCTGCATCGTTCAGTCAGAATTAAAAGAAACCAGGTGCACAGAATTGATGCATAACACACTGTTTGCACAGCCTTTTATCTGAACTTCTAAGATTTCAGATCTGAACTCACATCAGGGTCAACAAAAGCATGAACTAAATCATTTATATCTTGGAAATGTAGCATGCCCGATTTAAGAATAGAAAAGCTAAGTATGATTTTGTACTAAATTAGCAGTATCAAATCATTTACTATCCAACCATATACACATGTTTGAAATCACTGAAAATGGTGTCCAAAACTGATTAAATTTTGGTTAATTTTTTAAATGTATTCATTTATTATGTTTAAATCGGAGTATAGTATTGAAGTGTTAATAAAATTACTGTTTTCAAAGATTGATTCTGCAATCAAATAATAAAAACAAGCATAACTGAGATCAGTCGCCAGAAATACAGGATTTCTGGTCACCCAAACAAAATTTTTTAATCACGATTTTATAAATAATTAATTATAGTGATTGGAAAAACAAAATATGCAGTTGGATTTAAAATAATCAGCATATATTTCTAACGAAGCTATTTCAGAATACACTAGCAGAATGTTTGCCACTCATTACCAACAAATAACCGATTTCGTACATTTTTCAACTATTATATCATCTTTTTTTGTCAAAATTCTTCTATTTACTTACAGCCTGCCATTTGTTTTGTAGTGTCCTTTACATTCTAGTGTTACTTTACTAAACTACTAATGTATTACTGAGATATTCTCAGAGTATTGTTTAAAAAATAAAACTGTATAACCGTCGTTTAACAAGTTTCAAAGTACAGTACGATCATACCTTACTAAACAATAACACTTAATATAAAGAATGACAATTATACAAAGTGTGTAACATATTATATTTTCTACTGAAAAAAAAGTAAAAGTTAAATTAATAGAAATTTTACTTCACTTTTCGCAAAACACAGTATTTAATTATTTATTATAAAAATCCGTGTGTAACTGGATGGCGTGAGCTAGCAAATAAAAAGAAATGTTATAAAAGTGTTTATTTCTCAAGATTCACAGAGAGCGAACAAAATATACAATAGTACTGTACATTACAAGGGCCCGAAAGGTTCGTTTGTAGCGCGATAACCCGGATGTCGTCATCACCTAAACCCTTCTTGCAATCCAGGAGAAAACGACTACAGCCGAGTGAGTCGCTTAATTGAGATCATTAACATTTTCTATATCATTTCCAGAAAACTTTTTGTCATTCAAAAAATAAAATAACAATTAAAGAAAGAAAATCTCAATAATTCCTTTCACCTCAGATTATATTTTTGTTATTTCTGTTAGAACTAGTGTCTATCTTTGTGTATGTTAGGCTCAAAGACTAAAATCGTTCATTTAGCGAACAAAACGACCACAACGCATTGTGGCGAATTCAAAACGATCGCAGAGCAAAATTTATGTCGTGGCTTTTATCATATTTGACCACGACGCGTTCTGGTTAGGCTAGGTTATTGAAACAGGTTGAAATTGGTTCTACTGTTTTAGTTAAAGTGCCTGATGTTGATCGGGGAGTGCAGCTCCCAGAAATGATTTAGCTGTTGCATTAATTCATCAGGTCTCTATCAGTAAAGAAACAAGGGTCTTCTTGATCGACATTATGCTTGTAATAAATTTACAATTTCTGACAGTGACTTTATTAACGTTCAGGACGTACCCACAATTTCACACTTCGCTCAGCATCCACGTTAACATCTGGAAGTAAGCAAGGGTTTATGATGTGTCACTGTAAAAGATACTGTATTGATAAAAAATGCAAATGTTGCTTAAAGAACATAAAATGCAACTCGAAATGTCACGGCAATAGTTCTTGTAAAAGTTAATAACTCTGAAACATTCTTGATTCTCATTAAAAAAAATCTGAATTATTGATAAAAGTTTCTTACTAAGTAATTATTTTTAGAAAATTAGTTGTTAGAAAGCGTCGACATATCGAGCACCGCGACAGATTTTTCACAAATGATTACATGTTGTTGAGAAGTAACCATGTAACCTAACTAACCTAACCTAACCAAACAAGAACGCGTCGTGGTCAAATGTCATGAAAGCCATGACACGAATTTCGCTTCGTCGACGTTTTGAAACAACCACAACGCGTTATGGTCCTTTTTTTCGCTCAACAAGCGATTTCGGTCTTTGAGCTTAACATGCTCATTGCACAATTAATAGCACAATGTGATCATAATTACGAACGTTATTGCATTGCGATGATATTTATACCATTAACGAAGCACTTACTGGTACAAAAAACAAAACCAAAATATAAAATCAAAAATATCATTTATACTCCTTTAATATTTTTTAATATTCTAAGAAATAACTTAATAACTACCCAGTTCACCAAGCTACTATTCTAATAGATTAATGTAAGATGTAAAAAGTAATTGTCGTTTAATTCCTAGTTGGTATCAAACAGCTTTTCGACTTCAATCGAGATAAGTAATCTAAATCGTGGCTAATAACTAGATAAGAACAGTGCAATACCTTTTCTAGAGCAGTTATATGAAGAACTTTTTTATATTTCTCTTCTTGATATTTTTCTCCAAACAGGATATTTTCTCTGATAGATTCGTTGAATACCCAAGATTCTTGAGAAGCATAAGCAATTTTTCCTTTCGCTATCACTTTACCGGAAGTAACAGGAATTTCATCCAAAATGGACATTAAAAACGACGTCTAATCAAATTAATAAAACGTTTTATTATTTAGCATGGAAAATTACATATAAATAATATAAACACGTAAGCATTTAAGAAGTATTTACATGTTAATATATTTAAATATTCCAATTATCAACTACTTTTATCGTACATCGCATGTGTTACAAAGCAGTAAAATAACATGTGCAATCAATTCATAAATTAAAAAGATAAGATTCATCCATCATACAAATTGTATCTGTGAAGTAGACTTTTTATAGCAGTGTATGAAAATTAAATAATAAAGCTAAATTACAGGTAATTAATATTTTTGTGCCAACAGTACAAATCACCATGAATGTGTGCTTCATCTTTTTGACAAAATAAATCAGACCAATAAGTTGAATTAAACCTTCAAATGTTATGACTTAATAAAATCTGATTTTCATTTTAGACCCCCTACATAAATTTTAATACATTTTATTTCAGATCGTCTGCTTTGATTGTAACAACTTACTGGTTTAATAAAAACAAATGTAAAATTAATTAAAACCGATTATTATTAACAAAAATTATTTGGAACTAGGAGAAGGTTGTTCAAGTCGTACCCCGTAAGTACTGTACATCGAGTATATATTGTAGGATCTATTAATTAAACAAGAATTACAGGTGATTAATATTAACTTGTATCAACATTGTTGTTATTTATCACGATATTATCTATTTTTTTCTTTTTCCTACATTAAGTAAATAATTTCTGCTACTTTTCCTGCTGAGCAGACAAAAATTATTTTCTTTTCATGTATTAAAATAAAATCGAGATAAAATCAAAAACATATCAAATTATTTTAACACTACAATTAAGTATAACAATTTAAAAATGAATTTTATTGCAATTACATAAATTGTTAAATTTTATAGTGCTTTTCTAAAACATTCTAAACAATTTTTATATCACAAGGCATTTAAAAAATTTAAAATATATAATTACGAAACAAGATATTCACCTTTCCTGATCCAACAGGACCTATAACAGTTAGTAATTCTCCAGGTTGAACGTTTATAGATATATCATTTAATGTTGGGTAGGTTTCCTTTTGAAAATTAAAAAAATTAAGTAACTAGATTGTACTGTATATAAATAATCTTGTACGTTATAAATTCGAAATAATATATCACATATAAGATAATAATAACGTAAATAATATTTAAGAAAAAAGCTGATAATAATTTATAAATCCTAAAGTGAGTGTCAGGTTATTAATGTATATTAAAGATACACTATGTTATGACAGTTGTTTATATACCAGAAGTTATGTAATCTGTCCTTGTCTGTAAAATATAGTCGATAATCCAGCATTGTCCTATAATAAATACATTGTGTCTTGACACCTGTGATTCCTCAGTTGGTGCTTGGAATCTATGAGATGCCAATTCACCTTTTTAATATAGGTGTATTGGCATTGGTTTTTTTAGAATTTTTGAAAAATCTTAGACATTCGTTTGTTTTTCCAGTTTTTAAGTCACAAAAATTTAGTACATATGCTTTGCACTGCGTGACTAGTTTATAACCGAAAATTTCTGGATTCGCACAGATATTATCTTCCTCTTCATGTTTCTTTACAATAGTAAAATACATAAGCTTGGAACTTTTGAGCCTTGCATGTAATTAGCATTATTCGACACATTACCAATTTAAAATTAATAGACCAGAAATGCCATTTTTATATTCTTTGTTTTTTCTTTATACATGGAACGCTTTTAATTCAACTGAAATAATCTGATGTGCTTATTTTAAAAAAAGCAATTTTTTTCATCTCTGGTTGTTATGTCACATTCCTTTTACAAAGTGGCATGAAAAACAAATGTAATCGTTCTATGCGTTCTGTTATTGATTTACACTATTACTTTAAGTGATATGCTTTGAAAATGATGTCATGAGTAAGAAGTATTTTATAAATGCTGCAGTGCAGGTTTCTTTGGCAATAAATTTTCACTATTCTATATAACTGTGATATCGGAGTTCGATAGATCTCTGTTCACTTGTCAAGGATGGCGATATGTTATTATTTAAATTAAGGAAGACAGCAAGATCGTAGAATCTCAGTCTTATCAGGGGCCTGACACCAGCTAGGGAAATTAAAATGCGTGCCCTAATTCGCGGGTGCTTCGAATCGGTGGTTGACGTCCAAATGGTGATGTCTAATTTCTAGTAGGACAGGTAAATCGAGTGTAAGAGAGGTTCGTGTCGATTCGAAGAAGTGGAAGGACAGACAAATCCTTTATCTATATACTAAACAATTTATTGAGGTTATATATTTAATGACATATACACATTTAGACATATTATCAATACATAGAGCATAACAAAACATCAAGCGATGAGGTTACAATGACTCCAAGCTACACTACTACTTAACTCTGTACAAAGTATGGATGCTAGTTTCTCTATATATTATAAGAGAGCTTACATCAAAATATTACCTGGAGTCGAGAACCTTTGATATGAAGGCTAGATCAGTGTTCTATCATCAGGTAGGGAATTCGAGTATCTTCTCATATAGACAAGTACAATTCAAATCATGGCTGTTCAGGGTGACTAGAAAGCAGCCCCGAAAAAGAGTACCGTTCCCCTTTTATACAGATATGCTGGCCAATCAGGTTGCTCTTGATGAGGTTATATTAGACTATCTGTCATTGTGGCAGGAACTTCAAGATTCTTTCCATCAGAGGAAATGTAAAGATGTTAGAAAGATAAAAATTTGCTTTTGCTGCCTTCTTACGGTTTAACAAAATAATTCAATCTTTCTATTTAAAATTTTACATATCATTTATGTTAAATATAATATTTATATTTAATTGCCCATTTTACTGCATTCCAGATCCAGGTTCTCACACCACTTCCCACTTTTCCAAAGTCATACTATATAGAAAGTATGATTTTGCACAAACTTGTTATTCACATACTTCCTGTCAATGCTCTTTTTAGATTTCTAACAAAATTTCTTCCAAGTTGTAAAATTGGGGTTGAATTTTCTAATTACAACTTACAAGTTTGAATAAAATCATTAAACAATGTCACAAGTGAACATCTGGATAAAATTCTGTTCTTGGACTTTGTTCCTTTTTCTCTTGGTGACATTCATTCTAAATTAGCTTCTGTCGGCACGTTCTGTAAGTAGTCTACTTGTATAAGCTATCGATTTTTCTTTTCCATTTTCCTGTCTTGTAGGGATATGCAGTCTGGCTTTTGTCATGAGCGTAGAGACATGACGCCAATATTTTCACATGTTTGGACTCTGTAGAAACTATGGACGCTAGTTTCGCTATATGTTATAAGAGAGCTTGCATCAAAATATTACCTGGAGTCGAGAACCTTTGATATGAGGGCTCATTCCTAAGACTCATTTCAGACACATGAAAACGTCAAGAAATGCAAAAAAATTTCAGCGTTAATTCTGTATGTATGAATGACAGTATATAGCGTAGCAAGTAGAGGAAAGCTATTATATATATATATATATATAGATATAGATCTTTGATTTACGATATCTTTGGATTGGCTTCACACCCGTGAGTAATCTTTATATCTTTTTGTAGCTGGTAACAGGCACTCTGTTACGCCGTTTACGGTTTTTAAATCGGCCCAATGTTTCGGAAGTCACGGCCATTTTTACGCCTAGGCCACGTGGTCGTCTAACGGTCTTGCTATCGAGTTTGTTTTTGAAGTTTTAGGTTTAATTTGACTTTATGGTCTTATTTCATGAGATAACGCGTATCGTTTGATCTACCATTTGTCGTTTTAGGCTTTCCTGTTTTTATTTTATGGCGACCGTTATTGATCGTTTATCGGCTGGTTTTCCGGCTGTTCCTTTTGGCTGATGCCGCTGCTTTAAGGTCAATCGTGAGTGCTGTCGTGCCTGGTTATTTGTGTGCCAAATTTAGATAAATTCTGTCCGATACTTTCCAAGGAGTTTAGGTTTTTCCGAACAAAGAGGCAAATGGTCAACGACCACGCCATGTGGTCCACCATTACCCTATCTGACTCTAATCTGGTAGCTTCCTCCTGGTGTTGCCACGCTTCTACTGAGTCTTCACTCGATTGGGGTACCATCTGGCTCAGAAAAATTTCTACTTTTATTTGCCCACATTTTTTGTGGTGTTTCGAAAAAGTATTTTTTTACCATACTTGATCCTAATTTTGCTATGTATTTCCATTGTGGCTTCGGTTCCATCGGGTCGTTCCTGTAATCTAAAGTACCGCTCCAATTGGAATAATTTCTACTTTTCTTTGCTGCTTATACCATTTTTTGTTATTATATATTCATTTAATTGGTTTTTGTAATTAATTTTACACTGTCTTAATTTATTCCACTACTAGCTTTAGCTAGTAGTGGAATAATGGCTAGCATGGAGTTATGGCTAGCATGGAGACATTCCTGAAGGGTGCAAATAGCATCCTTGGAGAATTTAAATCCTATGCGCTTCTTAATCCGAACGGCAAATTCTGTACACCTGTACACACGAAATTTATCATCGACCAATTCTCCAAAATAATTGCTTTAGCTGAAGAGAACTTTAGCGTAACAATACTCCCAGGGCCTCTGAATGGTGAACAGACCATACCCCCTGATAATGAGGGTTTGTAAAAAAATGCTTGTACAAACAATATAGTCAGCACTCAAAAAATAATACTCGACAGGCTGGAACTGATTGAGAGAAAGATTACAACACATATGACACCTACTCCACTATATAGCACTGTTGTCAAAACTGGAAGACCAACAGGACAAAACCGTTCAAAGGTTCGGCCCAATGCTTCCAATGAAGTGATATTAGTATACTGTAAGAACAAGGAACATAGTAATAGCGACACTGTCTGCAAATTAATTCAGAACCAGTTGAAACCCTCTGCCTTACAAGTGGGCATAGATAGGCTTAAGAAAATTGGCGCAGGTAGGATTGTGAACGAGTTGAGCAACAAAAGAGATGCGGAAATACTTGAAAAATGTATTGAAGTAAAAGTCCCGAAATTGGTCACGAGGAGACCTAAAAAAAGATGGCCTCATGTCTCTATATTTTTTCTGTTTAATCTGATATTACAAAAGAAGAATTAAGTAATCTAATATACCTACAGAATGAAACAGTCAGTGGTCTCTACACAGAGGAAGAGTTTGTCAAGGAGTTTCGTGTAAAGTTTGCACTGGAAAAAAAACCTCAATTTTAGAAATTGCGTCGCTGAGGTATCGCCAGACCTGAGAAAAGCCCTCTTAAAAATGGGCAAGCTTAGTGTGTAATGGTCGCGTTGCAGGATTGCGAATTTCTGCCAAATCCTTCAGTGCTCTAGGTGTTGTAAATATGGCCATTCAGTAAAGGATTGTCCACAAACAGAATCAATATGCAGTCATTGCTTGGGCGAGCACACGTACAGGGATTGCCCAAACAGAGAATCCGGCTCAACCTGCTGCAATTGCAAACAGGGTGCTAATGCCAATAGTAATCACAATGCATGGGAAGGCACCTGGCCAATAAAGTCCGAGAATTAGAAGTAATATAATCTCAAGAACAGACTATGGATTTTAACACCAACAACAGACTCCGTCTCTTACAGATCAACTTGGGAAGAGGCATTTCTGTGACTTTCCTTCTTTCTAAGTATATTGATAAATATGACCTGATTATGGTGCAGGAACCATATTGCCGTAATGCTACTCCATCCTGTTTACCTTCCTGTTGTCCCATTCTGCATGGTACTGACGACTATCCCTGGATGATTCTTTAATTCCAAATCATAACATCTCTGCTATGCATCACATAGGATACAGTAATCAGTACATAATCACGACTGAAATCATGACCAACGAAGACAGATTTGTATTCGTCAATACATACTTTCCGGGCGATGCTAACAACTTTGATTTTATAACAGATCTTCAAATGATTTTGGACGCTTTTACTGATACATGCATTGTTATTGCCGGCGACCTAAATGATCACTCCCCAGAGTAGGATGGTGATGCTCTGGATCCACGTGGGACTATGATGAAAAAATTCTTTGCGAGCAACAACCTTACGGTGCTCAAAAATCTGATGTCCCTGCCAACTTTCACCTCAAGTAGAGGTGTAAGCTGGATAGACATTGTGGCATGCAGTGCTAACTATTATCCCAGGTTTACAGGCTGGAGGATCCTTGACGAGGATAGTCTGAGCGAGCACTCGTACATTGCTTTTGACATTACTTGCGCCTGTGGCAGTATTACATCTACGCTTAACTCTCGTACCAAATACGCCCTAAATTGGGCAAATTGGACCGATATGAAAGACTACCTCAGGAGCAGTTCATTTATAGGTACTCAGAGGACCCTGCTACTGCTACAGCTCAAATTGATCAAAACATAATAACCATCAAAGATGCCTGTGAGCAATTCATCCCAAAAAAGGCTACTTACAAAAGAAAGGTATGCTGGTGGACCCCAGAGTGAAACGAATTATGCCGAACCACCAGAAGGTTGTGAAAAATATTTCAGCGCTGCTCGAACTCTACATAAAGGAGCGTACGTGCAGAGCTAATGTCATTGCAACCAGGCCTCAAAAACGGCTAAAATACAAAGCTGGCGCGATTTTTGTTCTAAGACGTCACGTGACCCATGGGGGTACATCACCAACATGTGTTGTAGTAAACTAAGAAAGACCTAGTTCCTAACTTCCAGAAATCGCAAAAATATTCCAGGAAACCTAATTGAGACGCTTACCATGCAATTACAAAATTACTGCCCTGATGACAAATCAACAGCCACTCCAAATGGCATCAAATGCTTCGTAATAAACGTAATAACACTGACAACACTGTAGATGCCAGCTTGTTCACGGTTGGGGAGGTGGATCAGGCTTTTAAGTCCATGGGCAGGGGTAAGGCTCTTGGCCCTGATCATATTACTGTTAAAATCGCCCTTGGCCTCTGGAATATCATATCAGATGCTCTTCATAACATCTACAATGCCTGCCTACGACTAGCTATCTTCCCCCATGCCTGGAAGGTGGCCTGTATTGTTCCAATCTCAAAGCCCAGTTCTACTACTGATACCAGGCCCATTTTTTTCTTGCCCATCTTGGGCAAAGTTTTGGAACGTTTAATCACTACAAGATTAACGTGGCACGTAAAACACAAGCAACTCTTAAGTGAAATGCAATTTAGCTTTAGTTTTCAGCGCTCGGCGGAGGACACCATTCAGGAAGTGGTCAGCAGGGTTCAATTCTTACTGGAAAATCACAAATATGTCCTAGGGGTCAGCCTGGACATCACAAAAGCATTTGATAGTGCTTGGTGGCTCCTCATTCTTCATCGACTTCGTCAGATAAATTGCTCTCGAAACATTTTTAACTTAATGAGTGATTATTTACTACACCGGAAAGCTATTCTTAATTATGGCAAACACACCATCTACAACCCCATCACTAAGGGCTGTCCACGGGGGTCTGTAATTGGTCCCCTTCTCTGGAATATTACTTTTGATATTTTCCTCAGAGAAAACTTCGGACAAACGAATAGCTATGCTTATGCAAGACCTGGATTGGTCACCAAGGTCAGACCTAGATTGGTCCCCCAAAAGTAAGAAGACAATGTCTTCTTACTTTTGGGGGACTAATCCAGGTCTGACCTTGATGAAAAAGCCAACAAAATGCTCCAGAATGTACACAACTGGGGTGTTAAGCATAAACTGTATTTTATCCCAGCAAAAACTAAAGCTATAGCGTTTAACAAGCTGGGTCACCCAAATTTGTACTGTCGACCACCGCACCTAAAACTGCAAGGTAAAAATATAAAGGTTAAACAGACCCTTAAATATCTGGGAGTTTTTTTTTTTTTAGTTTTTCATTGGATGGTCATTATTTTCCCTTTCGGGGATCAAAGTCACCCTTGTCCCGCTTACAGCATCACAAGGGAGACGTTTACTTTATTCTATTTACTTTGATAGCTTTTTGTCATTAATACATACAACTGTTAAGGTAATAACATGAAAACATTATGCACATAGGCTTCTTTGCCTTTACAATTTGCGATTCTTTGCCGCATAGGAATCAACTCGCTCTCTTCCTCACAACAAGATACTGCGTGTGAAGGATCTCATTACTTGTAGACTTTCTTTAGTCCGTATAAATTGGTAAGTGTCTGTGCTAGATGTGTTTGTTATCTTGGTCATCAGCAGCCTTAGCTGCGTCCTCTCTCTTTCATATCTTATACACTCATTTTAGAGGTGCTCTAATGTGTGGTCACTTTCACCACATATACAGGTAGTGTCCTGTAGTTTACCTATTCTCTTTAGGTAGTCTTTCATATTGCAATGATTTAGGTATAGATTGGTATAGTTGGGTATAGATATAATCCAGTTGGAGCCATTTGAGGACTTTGACCTTCTTTTCTATGTTTGGGAGCAGCCAAAAGGTGTGCCTCCCTTTTTCGGAGTAACCCCATTGATCTTGTCATTTCATGATGGCATCCTGCCAAAGAAGTTTCTTGACATGCAAAATCGGCATTTTGCCGTAGGAGATATTAGTCAAGTGTGTGGCCTCTTTGACCAAGGCATCTGCCATTTCATTGCCCTCAATTCCTATGTGTGTGTTAACCCATTTTATTTTAATATCCAAATTATATCCTGCAATTAGTTTCTTAGTTTTCATTACAATTCTATTAGAATCTGAATATTGTTGTAAAGTTTGAATGGCGCTACAGCTATCTGTATGTATAATTATGGAGCCATCTAGTTAAGCGGAGATACCCCACCGAACTGCTGCATTATAGCGTACAGTTCTGCTTGGTACACGGAGCAATGGTTGGCCAGTATAAACTGTTCATGGTGTATTTCCCGATTGTCCTTTATAATCATTAAAGCTGCTCCCACTATGTTTTTTATCTTAGACCCATCTGTATATATCTCTGTGTCTCCTCTCTCCTCTTCCTCTATTGTTTTAATCGGTTTCCGATTTTAAGGGTCTAGGCCACATTGTTGCCATAGGTTTGGTTTCATATTCTATTTCTTTTATAATTTGGTCTTCTATTTTTATTGGTAGACCTCTCCTGCACCTGTATGTTCTGGCCCTCTCTTTGAGAACGAGGTCAATGGCAGTGTTCCCGCCACCACCATAAGCGCCTCTGTAGATGTGGTCCGAAACGCTTTCGTCATTCGTAGGAGTGCTGACCGTTGTGCAATTCTCATCTTTCTTATTATGCTACCTTTGTTTGCAGCCTCATACCAGGTTGCCGCAGTGTAAGTCATTTTCGGTATAAATGCTCCCTCATAGATGGTAGTAATAGCCTCTGAGTTGAGTCCCCATTTTACTCTAGCCAATCTTGCTAGTGCATTAAACAAGTTGGTACACTTTGTTCTTATTTCTGAGGCATGTGGAAGCCATGATAGGCAGTGGTCCAGCACCACCCATAGATAGGTTATTTTTTCTTCTACTTTGATGCTATGTCCTGCCATTTTAATTGTTAGTGAACGTTTATATAGATTGGAAATTGTTCCCTTTGTAAAAATAATTGCCCTCGTATTTATGGGGTTGAAATATAGCTTTAGCTGCTTACCTCTATCAGAGATCAGCTGTAGAATTTGTTCGCTTTTGTCCTCAATTTCTCTATGTGAGTTAGCACCGAATAACACAATGGTATCATCGGCATATGCATATTCGTTAACTTCTTCTCCCTTGTCTGTCTTTAGAAAATTATCATAGACAATGATCCAGAACAGGGGTTCCGAATTTGATCCTTGTGGACACCCTTTGTTTAGTGTCCTTATAATGATAGTGCCACTTGCCTGATGTATTATCGTTCTTTCATTATGGTAGTCCTTTACTGTTTCATAGCTATTCTTTGGGCAACCAGCTCTTCTTAGACTATTTAGGATAAGGGGCCACCATGCATGGTCAAAGGCTCCTTTTATATCCAAACTTATTCCGCAACAGTACTTTTGTACGTCCAACGTACCCTTTACTTTTTCAATCACTTTAATTATAACATCTTTTGTTGATCTACCAGGAAGAAACCCATATTGTTTTAGGCTAAGAAATTTGTTTTCCTCTATGTGATGGGTTATCCTGTTGCTGACAAGGAAGTCCAACGCCTTCCCCAGCGTAGGCAGTAGGCTTAATGGTCTGTAGCTTTTGGCCAGACATCTATCTAGCTTGTCGCCTTTTGAAATAATTACCAGTTTTGCTATCTTCTATATTTTTGGGAATACTCCAAACCTCAAGCACAAATTGTATATTTCTCTCAGATAGCTGGGGTTGATTTACCATATTTTATGAACTATTTCGGCCACAATGCTGTCATTACCAGGCGCCTTTCCTGGCCTCAGCCTGTAAATGGCGTGATTTACTTCTTCAGTGAAGGCAGGGTCTATTGCCCCTACATATTTCTTATTTGTTTTTGCTCTGTCGTATTGTCTGTAGGGTCGTCCTTGAAAAATATCTCTGTCATTAGGGCTTCCACTGTGTCCTCATATCCCTCTGTGTACTTCTCTTCAGTGTTCAGTGCTGTAAAGTATTGCAGCAGCTTCAGCTTGCTGGCACAAGCCTTGTACATGTAATCCTAGGGTTCAGAAGCGCTCTGGGTACAGAATTCTTTTCAGGACTTAATCTTATGGTCCTTTATGTTCTGCTTATAGATTTTACAATTATTCAGATATTTTCTTTTTTTCCTACTACGTTCTTGCTCGTTTCTTGCCCTCTGGTAACGTCGGCGGAGCCGGTTATTTATCTGCCATACTTCTAACTCTTTTGTCCACCAAGGGACAGCTCTTTTGCCACTTTTCTTTTTAGGTATTGTTTTATTACATACATTTATCAACTTCTTATGAAAGTCTGTTATTATTTGTTCAGCCTGTTGTTTACTTGTAACGTTCGTTAGGCAGTATTCATTCATAATTTCTTCCATTTTCAATTGGAAGAGTGACCAATCGATCCTGTTAATTGCATACTAACCCGTTTTTTTTCTGTATCCATTCGCATTGCCCAAGTTCCATGAATAAATAACTGTGATTGCTGAGGCTGCTGATGGAAGCTACAGCCCAACTCTGAATTGTCCTAAGTGCTCTACCATTACACATCGATATCGATCCAACTGCGCCCAATAGGGGTTTCAAAAGTTGGCAGTAACTTTGGGTCATTAAGGATATGTAGATCGTTGGAGCCAGCAAAGTCTAATAGCAGTTCTGCTCGATCATCGTTGTTTGGATCGCCCCATAATTCTAAATGGGCGTTTAAGTCTCCTTTTATTATGACGTTTTTGTACCTAAAGTTCTTCACTACTTTGTCCAGCTCACTAAGGTAAGGCCCGAGGTCCTCTGTAATCGGGCAGTACACACTTCTCAAAACTACACTGTCACTACCACAGCTTATCTCTACCCATGTCATACTTCTATTGCTGAAATTGGCATAGTAGAGCACAGGGATTCTTTTATTTTTAGTTATTACCAAAGTTTTTGCTTGTCCACTAGTGTCGTAAAGCGACCTGTAGGACACCATGAGACAGCCCGATGTGCCTCTCAGGCAGTAGGGTTTCTGAACTATCGCTATGTCCACCTTCTCATCACCTTGCATAATGCCGATGTAGCTGCTATAGATCTTTGTGCATTAATCTGTAATACTTTTAACTTTTTAATCTCTTCATGTCTAGTTGTTATCATAATCTATTTTGGCTATAATCATTCTTCTTATTTTTGAATTAAGGGCATTTTTTGTCACAGGCATTATGACCTGTGTCTTTTAGTTTCTCTCTTTTGCAATCACAGCATTCAGCTCTTCCTTTATTCGGGCAGTCTTTGTATTTGTGATTGTATCCGCATTGACTGCAGATTGTGTTTTTTCAGTACAATTTTTGGCTATATGGCCAATTTTAACACACTTGAAGCATTGTGTTACATTGATATATTCTTCTACTCCACATCTGGTCCATCCCACATTTATCTTTTTCTTTGGCAACAGTACTTGTCTTATTCTTGGGTTTATCTCTGCAATCCAATTTATCATCTGCTTTTCTTTACTTTCATATTTTAACTCGAGTTCTATTTCTTTTTTATATTCATTTCTTGTCAAATGGCTATTTATCACATCGTTTTGTTCATATAAGCACTCTAGAATTTCCTCTTTTGGAGCGTCTTTGGCTACTCTGTATATTACTACGCGTGGTCTTCTCTTCACCGGTTCTCGTGTTTTTAAGCCGGTCTTGTCTTCTATCTCTTGACATAGTTTCTTCTTTTCTTCTTCCGTATTTACTTCTATAGCCACGCCGCCTCTTTGGAGATTTCTCACAGCTTGTATTCCTACTCCCAACTGACGTAGGTTTACATGCTTCTTCAGCATTTCTTTAAGCTTTTCAGGGTTTCCTCCCTCTTGCTCTGGCTCTACCAATAGAATCTCTTTCGGTTGGGTGTTTTTCTTCATCACCATCTCTGCATAACTTGGCACTGGTGTGGCTGTTGCTTTGTTTAGCACTTTATCCAACTTTTCATTTATAATGTCCATCGTGGCTTGCAATGGTTCTACATCAGTACTTCTCAAGATGTCTATTGTTTTGTCTATCTTTTCTACGATAACCGATGCATGCTTCTCTGTCATCTTGCAAGTGTTATTTTTCTGCATGTAGTCTTCTACTTCGTCACGGATGCTTTCCGCTAAGACAACTCTCTCTTCCTGGAGAGAGATTTCAATTTCTTGCGACGACGTCTAGTCATCTGTCTCCGAAATCTTCGGCCTCTTGGCCATAGCCCTTAAAAGGACTTTTATCGTTTTGAACGGGCACAGTGAACTGTTTGGCTTCACCCCTAAGGGGTTACTGACGGCAGGACCTCGAGAAGGTACAGTTACTGCTTCCCCTGGGCCTCGTTACTACGCAAAATAAACTGATCGCAAACGCAAGGCAAAATAAAGCCTGAATAAACGCATGTAAGCTTTCGAAATAGCGCAAAAAGACAAACTGGGGCTTCCTGCCCTATCTGAGAGTACACCTGGACTTTCGCTTGTCATGGGATGAACATGTCACAAATAGGACTGGTCTTATCATGCATCTGTTTTCACAGGTCGCCAAAAGAGACTGGGGCCTTTCTACAACTGCTATGTCTTTAATATATGACAGGATCTATGTTCCGGTGGTTACTTACGCGTGTAGCACATGGGGGTGGGCCACACGCAAGGTGCATACCAACAGGAAACTTTTCTGATTCCAACGACGTGCTCTTTTGAAAATTACGAAGGCCTTCCGAACTATTAATAATCGCTGCTTACATGTTTTGGCAAAAAAGCCACCTATAAATCTTGCCATTCTACAGAAGCAACACCTCCAACATCTTAAATAAGATAAAACAATCAACACCTCCTCCGGACCTATTAATCACGAATAGATTGAATGGCCTTTCCCCTATAGGGCAACTTCTTGGCCAGATGAAACCTCTCGCTGCAGCTTTGACGATACTTTTTTTTTAACTCTTTCTGCCCTGTGGGCACTAAGATGGCCTCTTTTAGAGGGCCCATTATGGGTTCGGCCAGGCCCACAATGGGGGACCAGGTGGTGAGGGACAGGGCCCAACATATTTGAACGGACCACCCCCCCGAAAAATACCTGGGGATTTTCGACCCGTTCGGATTTGATCCCGGGTCCCCCAGAGCGGCAGGCTGCCACCTTGACCGCTCGGCCATCTGGCCGTCTACTTTGACGATACTAAAACTTCAGACTAGCATGTATATACGGACGGCTCTCGCATCCAAGATATGGTTGGATGCAGTTTTGTCATCTATATTAACAATAATGAAGTATTCCACAGCATCTATAAACTGGACTGCAGATGTGCGGTTTTCCAAGCCAAACTTTACGCAATTCATATGGCTATTAGTCACATAAATCAACACTACGAAAACATTCACGTTCATATCCATACAGACTCTCGGTCTGCGTTTTGGCTCTTACAGAGTAGTAAACTGCATCCTTTGGCCAAAAACATCAAAAAGACTATACAAACTTCGAACTGCATGTTTACTATTACATGGATCAGGGCCCACCAGGGAGTCGAGGCAAACGAAAGAGCCGACTTTCTGGCTAAAGCAACCGCCTTGAAGGAATCTCTCCCCGTTACATACAAAAAAATTAGCTTGAACTCTATGCAGGATCTTGTTTGAGACAACACCCTTTATCTCTCGCAAGACGCCTGGAACCGTGATGCTGAACACATCACGTATAGTTTTATTTTCAACCTATGCATATTCTTGAATACGAACTGGTATATCTCGAACTATTTTACCTCTGAAATTCTTTCCAACCACAGTAAGTATGCGAGTTATCTAGCTTGCTTTACCAATAGAACTTCTGGACTCTGCCCGACATGCAACGTAGAAGATGGTTCCATGCACTACCTGTTCAATTGTGTAATGTTTGAGCGTGAACGCCTCGAACTACAACTCCTTCTCCAGGAACACGCCATCATGGCCCTGCTGCCCTTCGGACATTTGGCGCACCAGAGAAATATACAATGTCTTCAAGAAACTGATCAGATAGAAAAGTGCTACCATGCATATTATCATCCATAATTAATACGTCAATGAATCTTCTGTATGTCTGTTTCTGTTATATCATCTATGCTACACACATGTCACGGTGTCCTTATACATGTTTCCGGAGGGGTCTCAGTTAGGCTATATGGGTTTTTTGAGGAGAGGCCAAGTAGTTGCACTGCAACTCCGCTCCTCCTCTCCCTCCAACATGAACATGTACTGTACGTTAGTGTTTTATACCTGATTCTTATCTTGGATCGCATTTACTACACGTGGAAATATGTCGCGTGTCCTGTATTGTACATATTTTTATTGTTTTCACAGCATGTTCTTATGTTTTCTGTTCTACACGCGAACGGTATTATCGTGCGGCTTGTGTCAATTGAACCTTTATTCAAGTGCAGGATATGTTGCGTATTTTGTTTCTTGTATGTACAGTACACTCCTAACAACCTTACTTCGTTGTCCTTGTATCTAAAATGAACTCAAATTTTCTGTATACAAAAGCTCTGTATCTCCCTTTCCTGATAATGCTTCTTGCTGGGCTGGGAAATGTACAATAACTATTGTACAGTACCTATTAAAGCAAATTGAATGAATGAATGAATGAATGTCATTAGCGTAGAAATTCCTCATGCTCTGGAGACAAATATCTATCGGATCAATAGACTTTGTCGCCTACTTAGGAGGAAGTTAACAGTTAAGGTTTACATGTAGGATATTTATGGTCCTTTAAAATTCGATTAGGTAATATTCTAAAGTTATAATAAAATTAAATGATATTTGCAAGCTCCCTTTTACATCAATCTTTATTGCAGTTATTTTATCTATTGTTTCCTAATTACTTCTTATTACTACAATTACAGTAGAGCATCGATTATCTAACTTAATTCGGGACTGAAGTTGGTCGGATAACCGAAAAGTATGAAAAAATACATTATTAGTATAGTGTATTAGGCCTAGTTTAAATACTAGCCTCCCTTTCATGGTCGAGCCAGTGTTGCCAGCTAGAACACGCAAAAATTTAACAAAAATAATATTAAAGTAGCCAAGACATTGCCAAATATTTTAGCGCCACATCACTTGCAGACATTTGAATTTGCTGACTAGAACGCGGTCGGTTAACCGATAAGTCGGTTAATCGGAGGTCGGATAATACATGCTTTACTGTATTTAATATTTTAAATTTCCCGTTTTCTTTCAATTATTTTTTGTTATCCTGATTTTGTTTCAAATTTTGATTTAATTTTAGCAGTATCGAAAATATAAAATACCTTCTTTAATAGATCAAATAAGTCACTCTAGAATGGATTATTATTCAACTTCCATTTAGGAATTTCTTCAGTCATTATGATAAATTTTCTGCGTTGTAGTTGGTACTGCCTTACTCAGCTATTAATCTTAATGGTGGATGATGCGGAAGAGAACATTTTCTCTTCAGTCAGAGTGGCTTATTTTTGCCCTGAGTCCATCTCCTGGCTTCCTTTTGTTTGCTAATTTCTGTTTGAGGAGGAGTGTCAATGGTCTCGATAACCTCAGACATTCGGTTTCTAATTTTACGAGGTTCTTTTTGAGCTGAGATATAACTTTCTCTTCCAAAGAAAAACTTCTCTTTGGTTAGGCAGGTTTTTCTGCACTCTATTATTTCTCTCCATTCCATTTTGCCCTTGTATTCTGCTAACAATCTTTTCTGGGTCACCCTCTTCTATATCCAATAAGGGGACGGTATTACCATCAGAGAAGATAATTTGTTTGTTTGACAGATGTGGAACGAGTCCTAGCTTCACAATCGGAGTCTATGTACTATACCATCACAAGGTGTATTAATTTCTTCTTCCATGACGTAACACATTAAGATGAAAGATATGTACTCATTTTGAACTCAGATTTGATAGTTCCGTAGATTCAGAATGCGTGGCAAGTCACGCTTTCGAACTCCTTCAGTTTGTCGTCATTCTTCTGTCTTTTCAACTTGTCAATGTAGCTTTAAGATAAAAAGGTGATTTTGAAACTTGTGTCAATAGTTACTATGGCAGGACAGTTATCGGTTATGCATCGTATTACCCATCAGATATTAGTGAAATGTTTGCTTTCCACATATATTATTCTAATTGTCTAAATCTATTCGATTTCTGTAACCTAAATAAACTTCTAACCTTTGACTTATTTGTCGGCTAGGGCAATGATTCTCAAAGTGGGGTCGCGACCTCCAAAAAGGTCATAAAAAATATTTGGGGACCACAGAAAAATTGATGACAGATCAATTTTTTTTTCAAATATTTTATAAATTTACTATGGATTTATGTTCAGAAATAGTAAAAATCAAAAATATATAAATTAATTTTTACTTAAATAAATTGCACATATAAATAATAAAAGCAATATGAATATTTTAATACGAGCCTGAATATAACATTCAAAAATTTGTGCGCTATTGGGAAATCCCACGAACTTCCATTCCCTGCCTAGACTATGATAGAACAACGTTGGCTAGCAGCGCTGCGTCTGTAAGCAGGTGGAGATAGAAATATTTACATTCCAAACAAAAAGTCCTCACTAACTAAACATTTCCATAGTATTTTATTGCTAATAATATATCAAAAGAAATGTAGTTAAAGAACTTTTATTTCTTTATATATTTTTATTAGAAAAATTCTTCGTTGCCTGTGACGCCATGTTGAATTTCGTGGATGTTAAGACTAACGAAAATTACATGTTTTTTAAAAAAGTAATCGTGGCTATTTTATCGTTCGAAATTACTTTTTTATTTTGCACAAACAAAATAGATATATTAATAAATATAAAACAAAAATTTATATTTCGAAAGTTCCTTTTAATATAAAAATTATGACGCATAGCGACATCTAGTATCAAAAACGTTCGATGCTTAAAATATGGATAAATGGTTGAAAAAAAAGTTACGAGTGTTAAAGATCTTGCTGAGGCGGGAAGCAGTAAAAAGACAGAAATGGAACCAGCATCGGGAACAGCTCATAAAAAAAAGAGAATGTATGAATCATATTTACAATGTGGATTTCAGTGGCGAAGTGTGAGAGTCAGCCGCCCAGGTCGGAGGAAAATTTCGCCGCCCCCTTAAAATTTCGCTCCCCGCTTAAATAAAATACGGGAAATCCGTACAAGTCAGTACAGACAATGTTGTCAGTCGCTACAATAAGCAAAATGTCATTATTATACATTCATTTAAAGAAAGGGGATTCCCCAGTTTCGTGACAGAATAAGTAATGAAAAATTCTGTGCTCATTTCAATCGGTCCGAATCGTAGGTGCGATAAAAAATATGAAATGAAATGGTTCAAATTTTTACAAGATATTATTATTATTTATTGTGAAAAAATCCCGGCCCCTAAAGTGCCGCCCGGCGCGGGCCACCCGTGTCGCCCCCACTACACTACGCCACTGATGGATTTACATTTCCTGCCAGTACACATAACGAACAACTACCTTTATGCTTAATATGCAATAATATTTTGACGGCTGAAAGCATGAAGTCTTCAAAATTACTGTAGCATTTCAACAGGAAACATACTGTTTATTTAAAAAAACTAAAATATTTTCAAAGTTTATTAAAGTCTTCAAATCAAGGCAAACATTTGTTAGAAAAGTACACCTTTAATCAGGAAAAATATCTTTTAGCATCTTACCAAGCATCATATCTAATAGCAAAGGCTAAAAAACCATATACAATTAGAGAAGAACTTGCTTTACCCACTGCAGTACAAATTACAGAAACCATTCATGGAAAAAAGTATGCAGATGAATTGTGAAAAATTCTTCTCTCTAATGATACAGTTACTAGAAGGATTTCAGAAATTAGCTGTGATCAGTTTCAGCAACATATACAAAAAATTAAAGTCCGAAATTTGCAATTCAGCTGGATGAATCGACAAATATTACAAATTTAGCTCAACTCTTGGTCTATGTTCGATATAGCTATGCGTTTAATTTTGTCGGCCAATTACCAATCGTACAACAGGCAAAGATATTTTTTTACAAGTTAATGAGTTTTTCAAGGATTAGACTGGAATAATTGTATTTGTCGATGTTTTGACGGTGCAGCAGCGATTAAGGGACAGAGCGTTATAACAAAAGTTAAATCTATTACAAATGGACATTTCCTTCTTACCCGATGAATGATACAATCATCATTGTAGTATTTATATAACTGTGCCGGTGCTTATTCTGCAACTTGAACACAAACTATATGGTGTATTTTCTCGGACACATGGATCGCAAGGTGAGATCGATAGAACTTTAATAGACTTAAAATATCTTAAAACACATCTCACTGAAAGAACCAACTGAAGAAAAATTAGTGATGAAATTTGCCACGTGTCCGAGAAAATACACCATATAGTTTGTGTTCAAGTTGTAGTGATACAATTATCATTTATCGATAAGCATTAGTATCTTAAAAAATATCAATAGATCTTAATTTGGTCTCAAATGATGTCATACGTATTATAAATTTCATAAAATGTCGTGCACTTAATAGTCGTTTGTTTGCAAATTTATGTAAGGTTATGGGAGCAAATTACAAACAACTTTTACTACATTCAGAAGTAAGGTGGTTGTCAAAGGGACGAGCCTTAAAACGACTAATAGGGTTGAAAGATGATATAATGATATTTATGTCAGAAACAGTCTGACAAAAATATCATGTTCCACAATGAAACTTGGGTTTGCAAATTGTCTTATTTGTCAGACATATTCGAGAAACTCAATGAACTGAATATGTCCCTGCAAGGTGAGAACACGAACATATTAATTTTGTATGATAAAATTCATGCGTTTATGAAGAAGATAAACTTATGGAAATCAAGTGTGGAAAATGACACGTTTGTAATGTTTTCAAGTACATATGATTTTATCACGGAAAATAATTTGGATGATATTTTAATTAAGAAAATCATAATTGATCATTTGTCATATATGGAAGAACAATTTAAAAATACTTTTTTTTTATCAGATTTAAATACTGAACAATTTATCTAGATACAAAAACCATTTCTTGTAGAAATGGAACAAGTGAAACATATCCCACTAAGTGCCCGAGAAGAATTTGCCGAATTTAGTTGTAATACAAAACAGAGTTTAGTCAGCAAACATTGAATTCATTTTGGCTTAGTGTGAAAACAGAGTATCCACTACTCTCTGAATTAGCAATGGCAGTTGTCTTACCATTTGCAACCACTTATTTATGCGAAATGGCATTTTCTGGTAATGACCGACGTCAAAACAAAGCAGCGCTCTCGTCTTAGCAACGTAGAAATCATTATGAGACTCGCACTGACTGATATTAAACCCAGGTTTAATTTATTGTGCCAAAATAAACAGCCTCACCCATCATATTAAATTTAATTTAAAATATGTTTAACTTAACAAATTGAGTTTAATAATGCCGAAACAGAATATTTTGTTCAAAGATGTACCAAAGACAAGCTATTAATATTTAATGATACTAAAAATAAATCTGCTATTAAAATTATAAGTGTTTCAATGCAATTAAACAAAAGAAATTAATTCTTTCTAAATTTAAATTAATCCTCCCTGTGGGATGTTTTTCTACACATACCCATTTTTCAGAGGGTTTTTTGAAATTTTTAAGTGCAAAAGGGGAGTTGTGGACTAAAAAGTTTGAGAAACACTGGGCTAGAGGTATCTATGATTTTTGAATATATTCATTCTGCTTTTGGCTGCGGTCAAAGGATTTCCGCTCTGATACATATTCTTTTTTTGCTCATACAATGCGTTATAAAATCTTCACGGATGTGTAGAATAAAATTTTTCGGGTTTATTTGCTTGCAGCTTCCCTCGCAGACTTTGTACTTCTCTTTGCAAGCTTAAAAGTAATTTCTTTAATTATCTTATCTGCTCAGCTGTTTCTTTTCATCTGTCGTCTGTTATTGCAATAGAATCGCGAATTCTCCGGTTTGTTAATTGTTCTATTGGCTCTTCACTTATGGCTATCCTCAACTAAATAAAGATGGAATACCGCCAAGTGTTGAAATGGTAACCGACCGTGTGTTAGTGAATCAAAAAAATTTTCAATTGGGTATATATCTGCACTAAGGATTGGCCAATCTAAACGTCAGACGTTTTTTGCTCTGAAAAAAATAACCTTGATTTTGACACATGGAAACTTGCTTTACCTTGAATGAATTTAAAGTCCTGTCTAAAAACTTCCTGTCTATAAGTTTGGAGCTTCCTCCAGACAAACTCTTGATAAGTTTGAGAGTTGTTTTCAATAAATAAAAGATTTGTTTTTTCATTCCATCCAATCCTTGCAGAAATCATGATTGCACCACCACCACCAGCTACTCTATTTTTCTATATTTCAATCTAGTCATTTCTATGCCAAATAATTATTAAAACCACCAGGTCTGTCTAGATTCGACTTTTTGTCATCCGTGAAAATTATTTTTTGTTATCCTTTTCCTGTTTCAACATTGTTTTTTGCAAACTGCAATCGACGTTGTTTGTGTTTCTGCTTGAGTTGGTTGCCTGTCTTTATTTCGATCCACGAAACATTGTATGTTGATTTCAAGACATTGTGTACTGTTGATTTAGTGCAGCTTAGTTTCAATACATTTTTGTTTTTTCAACGGACGTGTTACCTTTCACTGCACTTCAAAGGAATTGCAGGCCATTCTCTAGATTTTTTGAACTCTTGCTCCCGCTGTTTCGTTTACCCGTTTGTTGTTCTCTATTATTGAGATAATTTGAGATTTTTGAATTAGATCTTCCTAATTTTTTTAAAAATCAAAGTTACTTTTTTCCTTCCTGGTGAAACACATCAATTTTGATATTCTCTGTCACAGATAGGCCCTTCTCACGTTTCATTTTTAACAGCAAGGTACTCTGCAATTTACTAAGCCTTTTCTTCCACTTTTTGATCGTATTTTAATGTAAATTTCATTGATTCCAATCATTACTTTCTTTGTAATTAATTCCAATCTGAACATGTTCTATTAATGTTGGACATCCTATTTTTAATGAAATTATCTAACTCTTTTTGTTTATTAATCATTTTTCTCCAATCTTATGCAGTAATTGTTGATATCTTACAATAAAATAAACCAGAGAATTTCATTAAAGTTACAGTAAATAGTTTCTGGGTACTCACTGTATGTTCTATTACTGTTGGAAGAAATGTATCTGTATCTTGCTGTTAACAGTTAAACAACCAGTATTACATTAGAACATAATTTGAAAAAATTATGTTTTAATGTTATAATACTTGAACAATTTTTACAAAGAAATATGTAATTACTGCTAATACATCTACTTTATAAACAGTATAATTATATATACTAGAACAGTTATTGTATTCATTTCAAAACTCATACTAATTGAAATTAAATTACGTCTTACTTTTTTCCATGTAGCTGTGACATTATTCATCCATACTCCATATTCGGTTAATATTTCGCTCTCTGCTACAGCTTTCAGAGTCTTGTCATCTTTTTCTTGAAGGAGAAGGAAATCCTAAATTAAAATGCGAAAACCTTACAAGAAGTATTACATCTATGTCCCCGCGGTTTTAATATATTTACGAACAACTGTAGTGTTAGACATCAGGATGCAGTCATCCACACCATTTTATTCTCCAAGTCATAATGAGCATTTTATGACTAATTGAATTTAAAGTTATTCTATTGGCACATGAAAACTTATATACTAGTTTACATTGCATTAGTTTATATTGTACCAGAAGCAGTAATACATTAGTTTAGTCATGCAGGCGCTAATCTGCCCAAGAAAAGATGATCAACAGGAAATGTTAGGTAAAATGTCTGTTTTCCAGGCCATGATATTGTACTCATTAAAATACATAAACTGTTGCTATTCGGAAAAACAGATGTTTATTATCAACTGTCGATAAAAAAATATCACGATTAGTTTCACGCTATTAATAATTATATCAATATCGTTTCGTTACACGCGTTCTGTAAATTAAAAGAACTAATTATATGACATTTCACAGAAGTCACAGTAGTAGTCAAATTCTCACATTCATATCAAACACTGCAATTATATCATAAGAGAGCTATGAGTTCTCATACGGATTTCAGTTTAGTAACGAAAATGTCTTCTCATCATCTGCCTTATTCTGCTTTTCCCAACTATCAGCAGATAAAATTCTACTCTCTGTAAAAGTGATTTTTTGTGTCTGATTCTCTTATTTTCCAGAATCCAGAAGCATTACTTGTTTTTTATTTACAAATTCTTAAGGAAGAAACAACATAAGACTTGCGTTTATTTTTACATATTTATGATACGAAACAATAAAAATATTTACAATCACCACATACTTAAATGCCAAAAATCTTGTTTGTAATAGGGCGAAGCCTTTAAAGTTTAGCCAATATCAGTAAATAATACATATGCATACTTAAATTTTTAACACACATAACTAGCTTGTAATAGATCATATAATGAAATGGTTCGTATAATTTGCATTATCATGTATTTATGCAAATTTTATTAAAATCGGTGATGGTGTAAAACTCATATTTAGTGTTATTAACGAAATTTGTTACCCTGCTGTTGATGGTCTACTGAATTAAAGTGTCACTATTAGATGCCGATACAAAAGTTGGAAAAATGGGCAGCTCTCTAAGGGGGCAGATTGCTAGAGGCAGCAAAATGAGATGAAGAATATAAAAATTATAAAATATTGTTAATTAGAGATAATTCTTTTAAATAAGTACAAAAATCAACTAAGTAATTAAATTTTCCAGGTCTGAGGCCTAAAATTCTTCGATTAAAATTACAGTATGCCTATATTTTAATGAGGTGGTAAATAACTATCTTGCTCAGAACGGTATAATTGGTAGGTTGGTCAAAGATCTCTTTGCTGCTTTGTAAAACCCGAAAATTTCAGTCAGGTGAGTTTGGAAACTCCCGAATAATTACAATGGGATCTGTCACTAAAAAGTCCAGCTTTGTCCATAACCAACTGAACCCCCATCATGGCTTCTGCAAAACTCACAGTGTGATATAACAAAAACAAGAAAAATGGCAAGGCCATATTTAGGATGAGACTATGTCTCGGAGATTCAGGGCTCAACTGCGCACTGTTTTCTAAGGAAAAGAAAAAAATGAGTACTAACCAATGAGAAAAAGCCGGCACTTGTATTTGGGGTCATGGCATAGATTATGGAGGACTTCGTTGCTGCCATGGTTACCACGGGTTGCATTGTCACAGACCTGTTCTTTGCTACGGTAAGCGGAAAGGAATCTGTACCAGAATTGTCCCGATGTTGCTCTTGTCATTTCGCCATCCTGCAAAAAGACGAGAGCAACAGAATACACGTGTAACGTGTGTCACAAGTTTGTGAAAATTCGATTTCGCAACGTTCGCATTTTCGAAATTCCCAATGAACAACTCATGTGCAATACTCTCACTAGCGCCCGTTTGTAGAAATAATGTTGTCATTTCGTAATTTTATTTTGACTCTGTTCTTGGTCCCCTGATTACTTACAACTCGTTTTTTATTTGCGCATGATTTGGGCACCAAATATTCTTTGCCAAATTTAAACTCCAGACATGTACTCCTTCATATCTCTAAGATGTCCAGCCATTGACAGCAGTAAAATTTTTGGACAAAACATAGTCTCGTGTAAAATCAATCTTAGTGGCTCAGAAAGCGAAATACTAAATTAATAAAATTTGTAAATAATTATTAAATGTTATTTTTAAATTTTTAAATCAAATATTAAAATTTTCGAATAATTTTTAAATTAATATTTTAGTAATAAACTTTAAAAACAACAATTTGTGAAACTGTTCACTACCTGAAATCTCTTCAACGAAACCAAAACTTCTGCAGCATAATTTACTCCATGAGAAAATATCATAATCATGTTACCGAAAATATAAACGGAAAAACCCATAGTGATAAATACAATTTGTGCATTTAGTTGTCCTCCATTTAAGACAAATGCAAGATATGTCAGAGAAGCAAATAATCTAGATATAGGATATGCCATTATTAATGATATTCCTCTTGTATATAAAAACATTCCAACTTTTTTCATTTCTTTCCTGCAAATATACACAATTCACTAAAACAAATTATAGAACTTTAAAAATAATTGTGAAATAAACAGGAATTGCAGAAATACAGTAAAATCTGTGTAAACCAGAATTACACCAAATTATTTTCAATTAATCAGATGAGTTTTCATCTAGAATAGTTTATTTAACATAAAAAGAAACGATTTGTTTTGAGCAAATTGTTTGTATAGTCAGGTTTTTTCCATAGTTTTTCTGTTTTAGACAACTTTTACTGTATTTAATACCACTTACGCTCTGATTCTCTCAACTAATGCGGCATATGGCAATTCCCAGGTGTACATTTTAATTAATCTCATATCAGCAATCATCTCGTTCAACAGCTTCAATCTTTTATCTCCCAATACAGCTGCTTGTAATCTATTATGATTATTATTATTATTATTATTATATGTTTAAATATAAACATATACTTTCAGAAAAATAAGCCTATGTAAAATTATTTAAAAAATATTTATAAATTTAGTTTATGAAGTTACAATTTTCTTTTATTCCAGTTAATAAATTTACTTTTTTGCTTATTAAATATTTTGTGAACATTTAGTAAAATTTTTAAACCATCTGAATTTGAACTCCTAACATAAAAAAGAAAAAGATGAGGCCATAAATAATGTTATTCAAATAAAAAAATACTTGGAAAAAAATGTATTGAACAAAATTTACGAAGAAAATTAATAATATAAAAACACGATGTTCTTCTACGCCTTTAGGATTCGAAGATCAGTCCATATGTATACATATTTTCATGTTTTTATAAAGAAGTGAGCAGACACCTTCTTGTAAGTCCATTGTCACTCCTAAAAATTTATGTGCCAACTATTAAACATTTTCTTATTCAAACTTGAATAACACCTTAAAATAACTGTCTTGCGGAGAGATCGAAGTTTATAATATTTAATATTTCCTTAGATTACCTACTTGAGCCATAGTTAAATATTAACAGAAAAATAAACCAAGATGAAAGTAACAGCAAACCACTCTTCTTGCAGTTGAATCTATGTCTGTCTAGATGCATGTATTCTGAAGAATATGCATATTTTTCAAATAAATGCTGGCATTTATTCATAGGGAATACTTATTATTTAAAACAAAATCTTCATTCAAGGCATTTGCTTCATGCTGATAAGAATAAAGTTTTGCTTTTATGTTTATTCATATGACTGAAAGGATTTACTTTAAACTTTACAAGAATACAGTAATGCTTTTTTTATTCATACGGGAAGTTGTTCGCTCTTTCCTCATATCTTGATCAATTTTAATTTATTCCAAATATAACAATGCATTATTATTGGCGATCTCATTTTTTTAGGCACAGCGTTGTCGCTTGGCATTGTGACATTGTACTTCAAAAGCATAAAAAGTTAATTTATTACAGTGTACATGCAAAAGTAAATATTTTTACAAACCTACATTATTCAATTCTCATGGCGGTCGGTTAGAGTCGCGAGTTGGACAAGTGGTGCAAATTTCAGCTCCTGTTTAACTTGTGTTATTTCGGTAATTCTTGTAAGTTCACTGTAATTATATATATCGTCAGATTCGTCTCTACGAGTGGAATCGAACGGTGTCAACATTTAGAATCCATCCTCAAAATTTTGAGATTTCAGACCGAAAGAGTAAGCGACATTTTCGGGATCAATCATCCGAAAGACGAGGTTTGCTCAACCGAAACAACACCGGAGTCCTATTGTGTGACCATATGTGAGTTTAATGTCAAGATTTAGGGGTCCAGGACCACTAGTTTAATAGTTAATACTGTTTTAAAAATTTATTACGTCGGACTTCGGCGGCCTGAATCTTGCCTAATTTACTGCATCTGAAATGAATCTGGACAGTGCATGACAGCGGACCATTTAAGCAATTTTTTGTGTAAATTTAATTAATATAGGATTAATAGAATTTAAATAACAGCGAGTTAAAAATTAAGGAAAATTTCAACCATTCCTTCAACTAACCAAACGGTTTTGTTATCATAACTACCGCCGTTAACTGTTAGCCCAACGGATATACTACCAACGGATCGGTCCATTTTCTTCAGAGGAAAGCCAACAGAATCGCTTTTTCGTGGTTTTCCGGATTTTTTGACTGTTTGCTGCACTGAGGATCTACCTAAATATTGTGAACTGTGCTTATGTGTTAACTGTGAAATATTGTAACAGATTTACTAACTTTAAGTAGCATTAAGTAAACTTACGCTATCTTTTCCTTCTGCCTGGCCAAGTGTCAACTGAAGTAGGCAGAATTTTTGGGACAGTACTTCCTTCTTTCCAGACAACTCTTCAGCTTGAATTCTGGGTGTAGGTACACACATTTTACACTTGGAGACTGCTAATTATGGAGGATTGCCTGAAAGGCGCTTATGACATTTTGGAGGAGTTCAAAGAATATGCTTTGGAGAATCGCCAAGGTAAACTTGACACACCTAGACACATTGCTTATGTCATTGGGCATTATGTCATTTGCCCAATGACATAAGCAATGTGTCTAGCGAAAATTATAAATCTTCCTGAGGCCAGCTTTAAAACAACTGACCTAATAGCATCCTTTAATAGACGACTGGATAAAATGGCTACCAGAGAGGACCAGGCCAAGACTGCTAACACTGAGGATCTGCTAGGCACTCAGAAACTTATCTTGAATAAACTGGAAGTGGTCGAGGAGAAAACTACTAAACATACTTTCCAATGCCACTATACAGTACCATCATTAAATCAAACGGACCCATGGGAGGCAACTATATTGTTAAAAAGACTACTCCCTCCAAGGAAGTGATATTCGTCTACAATAAAGACAAGGACAGTAATAATAGCAACGACGTGCATAAAACAATACAGGCTAGGCTAAGGCCATCACTATGCGCATCGGCATCGACAGAATTCGAAAAATTGGGGGAGGAAAGCTCGCAGTTGAGCTGAGCAGAAGCGAGGATGCCACCACCTTGGAACAGAATATTGAAGAGAAGATACCGGAGGTGATCACTAAACGACCCAAAAGAAGATGACCACATGTGATCATATATTCTACTCAGTCTAACATCTCCAAGGAGAAGCTATCTAACATGATTTAACAAAACGACACAATTACTAAATAATACACAAACGAGGAATTTACCAAGCAATATCGACTAAAATTCATATTCGGAAAGCGTGACGGACAATATTACAATTGGGTGGCAGAGGTATCTCCAAACATTAGAAAGATCTTTTTACATCTTGGAAAAATAAATGTCGAATGGTCATGCTGCAGGATCGCGAACTTCTGCTGGAGCTTGCAATGCTACAAATGCTGTAAATTTAATCATACGGCTAGAGACTGTCAGCAAAATAAATTTACATGCAGTCAGTGCACGGGGGCCACCCCCTATCGTGAATGTCTGAATCGTGATGAAAAACCAATCTGCTGTAACTGTCAACTTGACAAAGCAAAAGACTGCAGCCACAATGCACGGGATAGCAAATGCACAACCTTACAACAAGTGAAAACACTCATCAACTCAAGAATTGATTATGATACGTATATTGGCTGCCTCACTACTTAGCGAGAAAATAAACTGTTTTGACTTGGTTCTATTGCAAGAACTGTATTGCCGTACTAATACTCCCTCGTGTCTGCCGACTTATTGTCCTGTTCTTAGTGGCACCGACAGGTACCCATGGGCCATAACACCTCTTCCCAACATTAATTTTTCTATTTTACACCATACGAAATTTAGCAACGAGTACATTGTGACTACCGAGATCCTAATACAAGACAATAATAAATAAGAGTAATAATAAGAAATGTTTATTTCCCACAAGGTACAGACAATGTAGACTTTATTGAGAAGTTGCAGCACACTGTGAATGCCTTCCAGGGAACACATATTGTACTTGCGGGCGATCTTAATGTCCACTCACCGGCTTGGGGTGGGGAGAGGCTGGACAGACGAAGAGAACTTGTAGAGGAATTTTTACATAATAACGATCTGCTGATAATAAACAATCCTCTATCGTCCCTGACTTTTCGATCATCATGAACAGACTCCTGGATAGATGCGGCAGTATGCAGCTCGAGCTACTATAATAACATAACGAGGTGGAGAGTTATGGAAGACGAAAATCTAAGTGATCATGCATACATCTACGACCTTATTCACGACAAGAACAGCCACTCTATGATCTACACACCCAAATGCAAATATGCACCAAACAGAGCCATGATAAAGGAATATTTAGAAGAGAATCTCACTGGACATTACTCAGAAGACCACAAGGAGGCGAGAAAACAAATCAACAAGAATATAGATACCATCCGTACAGCCTGTGAAACATTGATCTCTAAACATACTATAACCAGAAGGAGTGTCACACGGTGGACTTCTAATTTTACCGAATTAAGAAGACAGACCATAAAACTTAAGCTTAAATATTAATGTTGTAGAGATAATACTGTGCGGGATCAACATAGAGAGGATTACCTTAGAACCCAAAGTATATATAAGCAGACTATAAAAACAGAAAAGACGCGAAGTTGGCACAAGTTCTGTACTGTCATTTCAAAAAACCCTTGGGGTTATGTGACAAACTTATGCTGCAACAAATTGCGCAAGACTAAAATAATGACAGACAAGAACTTTGAAAATTGTTTATCTACACTGATTCAGATAATGACCCCACAACTAAAAAAATTTTTCCCTGATGACGACACGACCTTAACAAAGATACAGAATGGCAACAAATAACACAAGCAGAAAAGGACAAAATTGAAAATACGGATGACACACCACCCTTCACTAAAAATGAAATAAACGGCAATAACCACATTGGGAAAACACAAAACGCCGGGTCCGAACAAGCTAAATACGGAAATTGTAAACAATCTTTGGAGTATAATCCCGACGCATCTAATAAAATTATATAACATCTGCCTCTACCATGCTATTTTGCCGGACTTCTGGAAACAGGCAATGGTGGTACCTGTGTCCAAGCCCGGGACCGACAACGAAGCTAGATTAATATCTATTCTCCTTATTATGGGAAAGATCCTAGAAAAAACTTATCAAAACCAGGCTAGAATAAAATATAGAACATTACCATAGGCTGAGTGAAACACAGTTCGGTTTCTGACACCAAAAATCTGCAGAAGATGCATGATGCTCTTTTTATGATATACGACAGTATCTACATACAGTATCTATTACCCAGCTATCCGTGTGTTACCTGGGGGTGGGCTGTCTCCAAAGTCCATACCAAAAGAAAGCTCATTTCTTCTCAAAGATGGGCACTTCTCACCCCTACCAGAGCCTATCGAACAACAAGCAACAACAGCTTGCAAGTTATCGCTCGCAAACTGCCCATTGACATAGAAATCAATAGAAAGAAAATGATACATCAAACCAATTGGGGTGAAGAAATCCAAGCCAGAATAACAACTATAGCACCTGAAGACATTGAGCATCCATACCCATGTTGTGACACAAATACTTTTGAAAATTTTACTTCTGATTGCATTGACTGTCATAGTAATTCAGATATACGCATATATACTGATGGTTCGAAATTTAATACTCAGGTGGGGTGCAGTTTTGTGGCATTTAACAATCATCAGGAAATTCGTAATCAGAAATATCGATTACACATCAATTGTAATGTCTTTCAGGTGGAGCTTTTGGCTATAGGCAAGGCAACAGAATGAGCTAACAAAACATTTTCCAACCTTAAAATCATCATCCTAACTGACTCTCTATTCGCATTAAATATAATCTGCAGTACTAAACTCCACCCTTTTGCTGTGAAGATCAGAAATAGTATTAAAGACTCTACTAATAACTGTGGAATTACTTGGGTATGTTCCCACCAAGTACTGATTGGAAATGAACATGCGGACTGTCTGGCAAAGGAAGCTGCTCAAGACACATCTATCTCTACAGCTATAACAAAATTAGCCATGGCACCATCAAACGATTACTTTGGGAGGAAGCTATTGAGAACTGGCAAATGCATTGGAACAATTCTAACCAAAAGATTACTTATCGTTTCATTTCTGATTTGAGGCAATTTTTTATGATCAAATGGTATATACTCCAAATCAATACACTACTCAACTTTTGAGTTATCATGGCAAGTTTGCTTGTTATCTGGCTAGATCCACCAACCAAACTTTAGAGAACTGTCTTATTTGCATGATCAGAGATGACACAGACCCCTATTTCTACCATTGTGTAATCACTGAAAAAGAAAGGTTGTAGTAGAAAGTATGTAGGTACTAATGCTTTAAAATTTACATCGAATGTTGGATTGAATGTAATTGGAGGGAAATAATTTAATGACTATACAAAACTTTGTTTAAAGATGTTGGACCTAAAAGTAAGGATAATTTACTTTAAAAAGTGCAAACAAGATTGGGTATAAAAAGAGAACGATAAAAAAGATTCAGTCACAAACAAAGAAGCAAAAACTTAAGGAAATTTTTGTTGATTTAAAATATAAATCCCATTATTAGGGCTGTACTAAAGGGGAATTGGATGTATTTAATACTGTTTTTCTGACTGAACTAGTTATTTATAATATGTATGAAGTTATTGCCAATTCAGTAGCAATGATTTCCAATAGCAGAGCGCCTATCGAGTTTTTTATATCTGGATCTGGTGAACATTATATGAATCTACATTCGATTTATCTATGTGTTTAAGCAAAAATTGTAAAGAAGAATGGATCAAACATCACAGCTGAGGAAAAAGTTACTCCTGTTAATTATTTTTTAAATAGTATGGTTTTTCTGAATGTACTGTCTTTTTAAACGACAAACAAGTAACTTCCCAAGTTAATTATCCTTATCAAGCTATATTAGATGCATTGCTATTTAATTCGAAAGAAGTGCAAGAAACGTTTTTAACAAGTGCATTATTTTTTAAAGATATTGCAGGACAAATGAATATGATAAAATCCGTTACATGGAGATAATACTAAAGCACGGATAAGTTAAAAGATTTAACACTAACAAAGAAAGTGTAGTAACAGATTAAATCGAGTGTCTTCATATGTATTTAGCGAATCAGTTTAAGCCTTTAACAAAGAATGTAGATTTATGAGTTAATTTAGAAAGATCTGAAGACAGTTTCGTTCTAATGATAAATAACAATGAATATTATTATAAAGGCACTGTCAAAAATTAATAAAGTAGATATTACTTTATGAGTTCAAATCGGGATAAAAAAAAGTCCTGCATACAGGCGAAATAAAAATGCCATTTCTCCCAGCACAGATGTAAAAGTCTTTATTTTAAGTAGTGGTATTTACTCTATGAGTATATCAAATGTTTTTATCGGTCAACTACCTTATAGAATAACTCTCAGATTAGTTTTTTCTAATTTGGCATTTAACAGAAATGAAGAGGATAATCCTTTTAATTATAAAAGTTATAATTTAAGTTACATATATTTATCAAATACAATCAGATCATTCCTTTCAAACACTATACTTCTGATTATAGCAATAAGATTTACGCATAAAATTTTATCTTGTTATTTGAAGATATTGAATGTATTCACCATCACAAATCTTCAAATCTATAATCTATATATATAAGACTTATATTTATCTTCTAGAAAAGGAGAAGACTAGACAAACGAAATAAACTACGATGTGTTGCTTTGTAAACAAAGGTTTTATTTTTTTAGTTTTAAATTTACATTAGCAAAGTAACACTTTTAATATGTAATGGGCATGCTCACCTGTAAACAAAGAAACGACCTTTAAAGTTTATTTTTTTCTAAATCGATTCCTTTGTCTTCACAATTTACAATGATATATCGAATGACGCCATATTTCTCTTCCACACGTGCCATGTCGATGACAGCACGACGCGCGGCAAAACTCAAATTGAAAGAGAGGTTTCTCTCTTTACATCTCCCCCAGGGAAGGAATTTTTTTTGTATAATTTTCGCTAATCATCTCTATCATCTTTCATTTCACTGTCTTCTAATACAGGAACTGGCATAAGTTTTGTAATATGGTACAGGTTTGAGTCAGATTTCTGTGTCCAGTATCTACCTTGTATATTGTATTTGAAATCTTATCAATAATCTCATACGGCCCCACTTTCAACTCATCTAGCTTTTTCTGTTTAACTTGCTACCATTTTGCACATACACCATGTCTCCTATATTAAATTCTCAATATTTTAGCTTTCTGTCAAATAATGTTTTGTTGTAATTGTGTGATTTTATTGTATTCTTTAATGCTGTCTTTCTATCTTTATTCCAGTCACTATGTGATATATCTTGTTTTATTTCATTTGGTAAAATCGTAACATCTGTACCATATAAAAGGTATCTTGGTGAAAAACCTGTAACAGAATGATTTGTTTCATTGTATTTATTTACACATTTTTGTGCTATTGTTGTCCATGCTTTCTTCTTTCCTCTTTCATTTATTTTACATCTAATTTTGTTTACTAATGTTTGATTTAGCCTTTCATTCAGACCATTTGAAAATAATGCATTTACTGTCATGAATACAATAGGTATCTGCTTGTCTTGTAGGAATTTCTTGAATTCTTTCGAATTAATTCCTGGGTATTGGTTGGTAAGAATCATACCAATATTCTCTGTTTTTGTCATCTCCTGGAATAATTTTATAAAATCATTTGCACTCTGTGTTTTTGATGTTTTATTAAATGCATATCTGGTAAAGTGATCTACCAGCAAATGTAGGTATCTTCTTGTTGATCTTAAACCTCCAAAGCCTGCAATTGTGTCAATGGACATTATTTCAAAAGGCTTTGTAGCTGGGCCTAGATGAGACATAAATCCATATTTATTGTGTCATCTTGATTTGTTTTTTATACAAATTTCACAGCTTTTACAAACCTTTTTGATATTATTTGTTAGATTTTTGGCTGTATAGAATGGACTAATTGTCTTCTGCATTTGTCTAATTCCAATATGGCACAAGTTTTCATGTAAATTTTTCAATAGTTTGATGCGGAATTCTTCCGTAAGTATTATTTTTTCTTTTTTTCCAACCTTCTTAAAGTATAATCGTTGTTTTTCAATCAATTTGCTTTTTTTTCTTTGTATTTCTATATTTTTATTTTGATCTGATACAATATCTTCTAGTTTAAGTAAGTTTACAACTTTTAACTGTTCATCTGTATTTGTATTTGATTCTAATACTGGATTTCTACTAAGGCAATCTGCTTCCAAATTTTGCTTTCCAGGTGCATATTTTATTGTAAAATCATATTGTGATAGGTAGTATGTCAAATCACCTAATTCTTCATCAGTTCTAGTTTTTAAATTCATGTTCTAAAGTGGTTTGTGGTCTGAATAAACCGTGAATGATTTGCCAATTAACCAGTATTGCCAGTATCTCACTGCTTCTGCAATAGCTAGACATTCTAAGTATATTGCTTTCTTTTTCTTTTGGGCTCCATTTAGTTTTTTTGAAAAGTAAGCCACTGGTTTTTCTTTTTCATCGGGTTGTATCTGTTTTAAAATGGCCCCAACACCTTCAAAAGAAGCATCAGTATAAATATTGATTGGTAAATCTTGATCGAAAATCTCCAGGACTGGTTGAGAGCATGGTAGTTGTTTTACCCTTTCAAATGTCTTTTGGCATTCCTCTGACCAAATGAATCCTTGATTTTTTCTAACTAGATTGTGCAATGGCTCTAGAATTATTGCACTTTTTGGTATGTACTCGTGATAAAAATTAATTTTTCCTAAAAATTGTCTTATATTTTCTGAATTTTTGGTACAGGGAAATCTTTTATTGAAATTAAGTTGTCTTTCACTGGTTTTACTGAATTATTTTGAATTATATGTCCCAGGTATTTGAGGATTATATGTTCCAGAATTATATGTCCCAGGTCCACTGAGTCTGATGCAAATGTACATTTTGTAAAGTTTAATCTGAAACCTTCTTTTCTAATTGCTTCCAGTAATAGTGATAAATGTTGTATATGCTGAGTTAAAGTTTTAGAAAATATAAGTATATCATCTATATAATTAACTGCAAAATCAGTTAGTTTATACTTTTTCAATATATTACCAAAAATTCTCTAAAAAATTGCTGGCGAGGTCTTTAATCCAAAGGGTAGGCATGTCCACTGATAGTGTCCTTCCTGTGTTACAAATCCCGTCTTTTTCCTGTCTGCAACTGGTAAAGGAATAGACCAAAATGCAGAGTTAATATTGAGAGTTGAAAAAAATTTACAATTCCTTGTCTTTATCAACAGATCATCTATTAATGGAAATGGTTGAGCTTGGGGTACTACTATTTTATTCAAATCCCTGAAATCTATACATAGCCTTGACCTTTTGTTTTCTTCTTTTTTAAATGCTAAAGTAACAGGTGCAGCAAACGGGCTGTAGGATTCTTCTATCAGTTTATTATCTAATAATTTTCCCATTTGTTCTTCTGTTTCTTTTTTATCTTCAATTGTACATCTGTAAGGTCTCTTACTACAATATTTGTCTATTGTTAGGTCTATCCTTGCTTCATATCCATTAACCTTGCCAACATCATATTTGTCCTTTGCAAAAACTGATTTATATTTTTCTATTAATTTATTTATTTCTGTTTTTTCACCTTCCTTCAAATGATTTATTTTCATTTGAAAATTTTCTACTATCACATGTTCATTAAAATTTATTTTGTGTTCTTTTGATGTGCTTTTATCTGGTTCATTATTTAATTCTGTATTTATTTCTTTATTTGTACAAGTTTCTTCCCTTTTCAGATTTAGTTTCTGAGTTATTTTTAAGTTCTCATCTTGGATTAGTTGGAATGTTTTTATCAAATCTAATCCTATCAAAAAATCATAATCGAAATTTTGTTCATCAATTATATATACATCTATCCATTTTTCCAATTCAAAGATTTTTATTTTTAAATTCGTCAAACCATTTGTCTTTCTAACACCATTAATTGTTACTAGGTTTGCTTCATTCAAATTACTTCCTCCTCCTTTTAGTTTCAGTAATTTAGAATTAATCAGAGACACATTGGAACCTGAATCATACACTCCATATACTTCTAATTTATCACTCAATAGTAGTTTGACCTTTATTA
>NW_027122418.1:0-25589 GCF_030686945.1 Centruroides vittatus | reverse complement strand
CTATATACACAAGATTTCTGGTTAACAAGCACCTGTACAGTACATCATACTTCTGCTTTCAGCAATAGAGTCATGCCAGTGTTTTAACTAATTTCAACAAAACAAATATTTGAATTGAAATAACGTGATTTCCGATTTGCTTCGGAAGTTCATGTACATTATACGCTTAGTCTTTCCACACATGATCTCGTATTTCATTTATCTCACTACATTCTCGAAATTAAGGACAAAGAAACAAGAGTAGGAATTTACAGCTATAAATTTTTTTTCAAATTGCAGCCCAATATTTAGAGAGTATGAAAAAAACCAGTACTTCATACTTCACAAAATAATGTTCATTCATCTAATTATACTGGGCGAACCGAATTAAATCATCTATGCTGTGTGATGGGACATTTGTCGGTCCAAATGCAACAAGATTTTCTTCAGTGACATTTAGAGACATCACGCTAAGATCTTTCTGTAAAATGGTTAATGCTAAAACACACCACTATGACATTTTTTTGAAAATGGAAGCAACAAAAAGATAATTTATTTGTCAAGACCATTAAAACATATGTTTTGTCAAGAATAGGTTGCATATTTCTTAATACTGAACGCAACTATCACACATTATGTCAAAAGCATTACAGAAGATTACAGTGTGTTCAGGTTTTTCACGTATAAAAGGGCAAGTGAATTAAACAGTAGACTCTTCATCGCCAATCTCGCCGTATCAAATAGATGATTTGTACAATTACACGTTTGATTGTTGCGGCACCAAAAGTTCCATGGTGTTCGGATTGGCTCTAACTTTTTACGCAAATGTCTTCCATAGATCCTATAGCATTAGATGTGCTTGCATTTCGACTACTAAATATCTCTCTAGACGACATTGCGTTGTGATTCGTCACCGTTTACTCTGTATTTTCGATTATTTGGCTGCACTTTGAAAAAAACGGCAGACCTATTAATTCCCACTGTTGTATGTCTGACTGTCATTTCTTAATCTTGAGATTGGATTTCAGCAGATGCCAGACGAGATAGGACATGGAATGCGTACGTAGAGTAGACCCGGATTAATTAATATAATCGTCCGAAACTAATACGAAGTCACCTTATTCAAATTTAAAATATTTCTACAGAAAAGAGTTAGGTAAATGGCCAGAACGACTCTATTGTTTACAGGAAATGTATAATATCCTAGACACCACTAATTTGAGTTGGCAAACATATAATTTAAATTAAGTAAATTTAAAATATAATTGAAAATCGCAACTCGGTATTGCGATAATGTCACAAGAAATGATTGCTCGTTTTACATTGAAATTGTTTCGTGCTGTTTTGTTAGATTTTATTAACTTTTATACAATTTTTCATTATTTACTTTCCACAGTTTGAATGAAAGAATTACCACAAAATAAAAGTGTTTTGAACATTTCTGCAGCATTTTGAAATTAATTAAAAATACTATAGTAAAACGCACAGTTATTCTTTAAATATTTCAATAAAAAATTGAGTAAAATAGACAATTTTGCATGAAAATATTTTTATTAGATGTAATGTAAAATTTGTAGTAATATTAAAATAAAACATGTTCACTTTGATTTCAGGTACAATTGAAAACGGCACCCAATGCTAACCAAATATTCACAACTAATGATACTGTAATCGACGAGTTAGATGAAGAAGTTGCTGAAAATAATAATAAGCGCACACATGTATGGCATACTTAACTGAGGACAAAAACAAGAAGCAGTAAGATATAAAAGTAAAAAATGTTAGAAATAGAAAATTTCACTCGTAGTTTGAGCACATAATGTAATAACCAGTCCTCAAATTTTTGCATATGAATGAATTTATATAACCGTTTCTATTTGTCAGCATATATGAAGGATTGTAAAGAATGTAACTAAAGTATTTGAAGTAATACTCTTTTATTAATTTATCATTGTTATCTGAAATAAATAACATACTGCTGCGGGTTTCAAGTTTATCGACTTGAAAATCTGAAAGTCTCTGTAAGGAGACACGGGGCTCAAAACGGGCTCGAATATATATATATAACTAAATCTTGAATTAAACCATCAATTATACAGTCAACAATGATCAAAACGCCGACTTTCTATAGTAGGATTCGGCACTTTTACAATAAAACAGTGATAAATTGCTGTTACTTTTGGAAGTCGACTGTAAAAAGATGTAAAAAATAGAATGGAAAAAGTAATATTTTTTATATAAATCTTCTAACATTTCAAAAATGAAGCTGAGTTTTTCAGGGTAAGCTTTAACCCACTCCCTCTCCCCGCGGGAAGAGTAATTTCAAAAAAATCTCTGTTTAGTGAACCTTGTGTACCCAAATTTCAACATTTAACTCCTAACTGTTTGGGCTCTGCACTTATTATTATTATTATCAACCTGTCTCGATTATATTATAGGCGTTCACCGCTTTTATTACCTTCAAAAAATAGTGCAATCAAAAAATCAGGCATCAGAAATCCTTCAAGAAATATTTCTGTTTACAAATATCATTTTTTACGTAATACAGTTATATACAGTACATGATATTATATTTGAAATATCGTACCTCGAACTCAAACTGTTACCGTTTACTATACACGAACCTTTGTAATTCTAAACATGTCTATCACAAATTATTCCTCGCTCCTGTGAGATTTCATTCAGGCTCGACTTTATTTCTATTATTGACTAATGTAATTCACGTTTACATATATTTTCAATATTCGTCAGTACACTATGTGTGAATATTCTGCAGAAGAAAAGAGTAAATTAATGTCTATCCCGAAATGTGTTTCAAAATAGGAAATTGCAAGAATCATTTTTGTTAAAACAAATTATTAATAACACTACCGTTTAAAAGCCTTTAATTGCTGTATGAAAAGTCTTAAACACTCAAGTAGAAAAAATGAGCTTAAAGAAGGATTGTTGTATAAAGAGAAAATACTGAAAGCAACGGAAAGTTTGCATTTTAATAATGTAAGGAGATGATACTGTTCTGCCGAAATCCGGTGAAGATCTTGCCAAACTGAATACAAATTATTTTTTTTCTTGTTTTTCATAATCTCGAAAAGTTGACCATGTATGTAGTAATTTACATGGCTCAATGTATTATACCTTACATAAAGTTTATTATGTTAGATGACGACGTTTTAATTCACAAGTAAAACTTTCCTGCTTATGAAAGGTAAAGAGACACTTAATTCCCGAGTTCTCTAATAATCACACCCGTTGCTTGAAACATATTCGAATTTTTTTAGTTACTGTTAAAGTAAATTAGGGTCAAAATGTCACACGAATCGCACTCTATAAAAGTATATTTTTTCTATTTTAGCTGGTTGATTTTGACAAATACAGTATAAGAATATAAAATGTTTTATAGATATGTAAATCATTAAACAAAACGAGAAAGTGTAACTTCTGAAATTGTGTATGGTACAAAAAGCATTCAATCATAATTGTACAGTACTTTTTCAAATAATTATTATAATAAATTACTTTATATATAAAAACTTTTATAGTGTTTTTATTTAAAAAATACAGTAACCAAAATTGTTTTACTATAATTTTAATTTCCATTAGCATATGAAATCTGAAAATGTTAATGAATTTCAATATCTTTTTAAATTCAGATCGAATCAAAGTAAAATATCCAAAATTAATTAGATTGATGAAACTGCCATTCGTGTTCAGTTAAAGAAATGTCGTCAGAAAATTGTAGTCCACAATACTGACATTCGAAATTACTTTCATCGGTGTCCATCTCAGAGAAGAATTTCAGTTGTGATGATGTTTCGAACGTTAAAGTTTGTAAATAAATATAAACATTTTCAAGAAATTGTTCGGTTTCTTTTTCTGTAAAAATACTTTCTCGAGAAGCGCCTTCAGATTCGATTGATTCTCTTGCTTGAGAACTTGTTAATGGTGGTTAAAAATAATCTGACAGCACTTCATGGCCATGTTGTGGGCTCTTCTGAAAGTAAATACAATAAAAGTAATGATGGAATTCAAGTGAGTTAATGTAACTGTCTGAACTATCGAATAAATTGATATAATTAATTCACTGTAACGTATAGCAATCAGCCTGTCACAATCAGCCTGAAGTAATTTATACCTTGTTTTCAGCCACTTTTTATTGTATTTTAAGAAAAAGTAGTAAAGGTGAACTCAAATGAAACAACAGTGGATCGAATGGATGGAAATGTATTAAGCGCTGCCGAAATTCTTCTCCATATGAGTAGAAGATTGGAGTCAAACGAAGAAAATACTTCGGATTTGGAGAAACCATCAACTTCAAAAGAATTTAAGAATTTAATCACAGATAGTCACCCTTAATGAAAAATTTTGTTTTAGATAACAGTAACTATGCATATATTGCATTCGTATTTTATTTATATATTTTGATGAATGTAACTATACGTGCTACGATCCAAAAGTTCGGGGAATGCAGTAATCTATGACAACAAAAGCATGTATTTGAAGTTACAGCGTATGAAATGGATTCTACTAAACCACCTCTACGTGTTCAGGTTAATTTCACCCATGTCATGTGATTAAACCGCGAGCGCTGCTGTTTTTTTTCCGGAGATAGTTACCTTTGTTCTGCGACGTAATAAAAGTAGAGTTTGAAGAACAACCTCCAACATTTCGACTTCGCCATGGTAGAATCACCTTTCTTAGCAATATTGAAGTCTCCGTAGGTGTTTTACCTAAACGCGCTGACAAAATTTAATGTTAAAGGTTGTTCTTGAAACTCCACTTTTATTACGTCGCGGAAAAAAGGTAACTATCTCCAGAAAAAAACAGCAGCGCTCGCAGTTTAATCACATGACATGGGTGAAACTAACCTGAACACGTAGAGGTGGTTTGGTAGAATCCATTTCATACGCTGTAACTTCAAATACATGCTTTTGTTGTCATAGATTACTGCAGACCCCGAACTTTTGGATCGTACCACGTATAAGGTTATTAAGATATACAAGATTATACCGTATTGTACAAGAAATTAATTAATATAAGATGTAACAAATTATTTTTATTTTCTATGCGTTTTTGTTTTAGAAACTGTTTCAGTATTTTGTGCACACAACAAGAATAGATTTCTTCGTTAGTTAACGAATATAAACATTCATAACATCAACTGGTACGAGACTTATTCAAAAACACAAAAACGCTAATTCAACTATAAATTTGTTACGTTCCATTAGCAGACATAAATTGTTTATTAAATAATTTAGTCTATTTGACGGTTAAAAAACACGAATAATCCGGAACTGTTCCAGAAAGTTAAGACATGCTTAGATATATATATATATATATAAACCATAACAAGAAACATCGATACTGGAGAAATGGTGCATTTTTCTCCGGGCTGAGAAAGTAGAAACACATAATATTTCCTTTTCCTGTAAAAATTAATGTTAGTTTTTTGAGACTAAAAATTTCGAAAAATGTTTTTGAAGCAACCGAATCAAAACTTGGATTATGTCAAGGTACACAACAAAAGCGGGTTACTTGAGCTGTAAAGTTTTCAAAAACGTACAGTACAGTACATTGCATTACTACTATGCCTACTTTATACCATTAATGTCGCTTATTGTGTAAACAAATATTACTTTTTTATATAGCCCAGATTCGTGATAAATCTACCTAATGGCCTGTAAATTGGTATTATGTTGACTTTTATTTTTATTATAGAATATATAAAATAATATAATATGGAAATTCTGTTATATAATAATATTTTCATTTTTGAAGCCACGTTCAGAAGTACATGCGTCAAATAGTGTTCATTCCACAGAAGAAGTAAAGGTGATGTCAAATGAAACAACAGTGGATCGAATGGATCCGGATATATTAAGTGCTGCTGAAATTCTACTCCGGATGAGTAGAAGGAGATTGGAGACAGACGAAGAACTTCAACTTGAAAAGAATTTAAGAATATTGAGTAACGACGTTCATTCAATTTAAAAAAAAAAAAAATCTATTTTTACCCGATTGAAATTCAATGATTTGTTGCTTTGGAAGTAAACAAATTAATTTGTTCAAAATTTAACATTTAACATGATTTAAAATTTTTGAACTTGTAGAGTATTCTGACAAAGATTGGAATTAAAAAATCATCATATAATGTTACAGATTATGATTTTTAAGGAATAATTATGAAACGTTCAAGTAATTAATGCTTTGAGAAAATTCGACATCGAGTTGGTTATTCTTCCCGATAAAATAAAACTACATTTGGCGCCATTTATTATAATATTTTATTAATAGCACATTATATACTTTTAATTATTATAAAATGGAATAAAGCTTAATTCTTGCGCAGCGATGTGTTTTAAAAAATTATAAATAGTAATACGAGAGAAATCGTCATCAAGTCTGACTCTACTCGGTATTACATATGATTTATTCTTTATCCTCACCCTCTCGATTTTTAATCGCCGAAATTTAATAGAATCAATCCCCTAGTACACAGACCTCCCTGCAATATTTCAGAAATTTTTCTCAAAAATCACACCAGTTATTAAGCTTCAAATATGTTGGATAAAATCGTTCACTAGACATACATACACACTAGCATCCATACATAGAAAAATAATGACCAATTTTTTGCATTTCTCGACGACTCAAAGACCTGAGTTCAAAGTTTATAAATTTTTGAGCGTCAATTTTTGATCGCTTTCCATACTTTTATTTTTTTTATATATAAAAGAGGGTCCCGCTCACTGTTTGGAATGGCTATATACAGTTCGAAGGGGAGATAGGCTGGATCAGCAAGATCCATTCTGTCTCACATCTGGTCCTGACACTAGTTAGGATAAAAGAGTAATCGCGTCCTAACTGGCGATAAACAAATTACTTTACTTGTTCCGAGTGGCTAATCAAGTAGAGGAGGAGACGTATCAAGCTAAGCAAAGACTCAAATATAACGAAGCTAAGTACTGACTAAATACTTCGGGATACTATCGCCGAACCAGAGAGCTTACACAAAACATCATACTACCTGGAAACATCATGAGAACTGTTCTTCTTGTCAAGGTAGATCTTTCAACTGATAAGGATTGAAACACCAATGGCGCGTTTAGAAAAAGTAACCGGTGTTACCTGTAACTGCCGGTGGTTACCAAGGAGTTTAGAAAATGTTACGTAAATAACCAATCGCATTTAAAAATCACTGTTATAACGTCACCAGTTGTCATGCGGTACTTACTGAAGTAACTTGGGTGACAAAGCGGTTACAGTGGTTCTATTAAATTACATGATGGTAGACACATTGCATCGCGTGACAAATGTGGCCGTGATTTTAAAAATTTTTAGAAAAAAAACAACATTTTGTTTCTGCGACACAAAGTGACCAAGATCAGAAAGTTACTTAATTCCAAATTTCAGACAGGAAAGACAGTATGGAAAATGCTACAAAACTATTGATTTCACAGTATAAATGAAACAAAGATAAATTTTTTCCAATACTTGTAAAACTCTACGAGTTCATTTTTATTTTTTGATAAAGTGTTGAATCGTCATCGTTATATGATTCTGAATCGATATTCGAGAGCAATAACAATTAATATCATCTTTTTTTATTTCCGCTATGTTGAACACCACAAAATAACAAGCGTGATTAAAAATGCTCTAATCTCTCGGTATAACCGGCTGTGACTGATAAAGTCAGTCACTACACGACATTGTTACTGGTTAGAATTTCCAAACGCACCCAAGGTAAAGGTGGAAACTACTCAATGTTCTACCTAAAGCCTATGGCTAGTAGTACGACTAAAGCATGACAAAATGCAAGTATAAAAGGTGATTTCTATCTTTTAAAGAAAATTGACAATTAATCAAATTTATTTTATATTTGGTCATTCTCTGCAAAAATTTTATTTTCGCAGGAACATTCAACATCTTCTGAATCATAGGAGGAGAGAAAAGATGACAATAGATTAAATTTTGTCTTTCTTTCAATGTATAAAATTAATTTCATTTTATATCAAAATTCAGTAAATTTTTTTAATGTTAAACTGTTCCCAACCCTGGGTTTACAAATAAGAATGTACAATAAAGTGTATATATGTACGGTACTTAGTGTGTATGTTTGTGAATAGGTGTATGTGTGGTGCACACGATTTTATTCTACCGGTTTGAAGCATAGTAACGGGTGTGCTTTTTGTCAAAAATTACTGATATTTTGCTGGGAGGTTTACATGTTAGGGAGATTGATGGTATTAAATTTTGATGATTAAAAGTTGAGAGAGTAAAGAGATAAAGAGGAAGTCATATGTCATAAGAAGTACAGTGAGCTTTAATGATGATTTCTCTTGAATTAGAATTAACAACTTTTTAGGATCCCTACGCTCAGAAGTAAGCGTTATACCATTTCATAACAATTATAAATATAAAAAGTGCTTTTAATAAAATATTATCACAAATGACGCCACATACAGTTTTAAATGTTGTCAGGAAAATTAAACAACTCGATGCTGGATTTTTCAAAGCAATAATTACTTGAAGGTTTAAGAGACTTTCTTTGTAAATCATAATCTATTACATCTATATATATAATCGATACGAGTTAATAATAATAATCATCCCAGAGCCCAAACGGTTAGGAGTTGAAAGTTGAAATTTGGTACACAGTTAGGGTACGTCACCAGAACGCACACTAAGAAGGGATTTTTCGAAATTCCTCCCCACGGGGGAAAGGGACAGAAATAAGGCTTAACACTTCAATCAACAATGGAAATGTTTTGTAACAATGGAATTGTCAACAATGGAAGTGTTACGTAACAATCGAATTGTTAAGAGGAAGCGACGTGCAAGACGCAGATGCAGTTTTTTCGTTTTTTGCGGTAAATCGGACATATTTTTAGACCAATCTAAAAATTCTCTAATTAGTCTGGAAACAGGGGAACCCAATTCTTGCATTATGTGAAAACGGGTAAGGTTGACTATAATGTAATAATCTTAATTTTCACTATCGTTAATTTTGCCCGAGCAACGCCGGGCCCACCCGCTACTTATATGATGATTTTTTAATTTGAATGTTTGTCAAAATAATCTACAAATTTAAAATTGTGTTAAATGTTGAATTTTGAATAAATTATTTTGTTTACTTCCAAGCAACAAATCTTTGAATTTTAATCAGATAAAAAATATATTTAAAAATTAAATGAAGTATTCCTCGTTATTCAATGTTCCTGAATTGTTGTGAAGTTGTTGGTTTCTCCAAATCCGAAATATTTTCTTCGTTTGTCTCTAATCTCCTTCTACTCATCTGGAGAAGAATTTCGGCAGCGTTTAATACATTTCGGTCCACTTCATTTACGTTTGATTCATCAGCCAATGTTTCACTAGAAGACTGCAAATTTGACTTCACCGTTACTTCTTCTGTAGAATGAATACTCTTCGATACATCTACTTCTGAAGGTTGCTTTAAAAATAAAAATATTGTTATATAACACAATTTCATGTTATATTATTTTATATTACTTTATATGTTTTTTAATAATAATAATAATAATCAACCATAATACGAATTTACAGGCCATTACGTAGACTTATCATAAATGTGGACTATATAGAAATGTAAAATTGATATACACAATAGGCGATATTAGTGACACAGTCGTCACGCAGTCTACGATTTCGAAACGTTCACAGCTGAAATAACCACCATTTGTTCTTTTCCAAGTTCTCATAGAGTTTTTTCAAAAACTTTTTGAAATTTTTCTCGAAAAAACAACATTAAAGTTATATGAAAAGGAACCACGATACGTTCTTAAGTTTGTTCTCAGCCCGGATAAATTTGCTCCATTTCTACCCTATTGATGTCTCTGATCATCATTTGAATATATATATCTAAGCAGACTATATGTCTCAATATTGTTCTGTTTTTATTGTTCTGGAAAAGTTCTGTATTTAACCGTCAATTGGATTAAAATTTCAAATAAAACAATTTATGTTTTCTAACGGAACGTAACAAATTTATAGGTAAATTATCGTTTTTGTGTTTTTAAATAAGCCTCTTATCAGTTCGTATTATAAATGTTTATATTCGTAAACTAACGAAGAAATCTATTCTCGTTTTGTGCATAAAATATTGAGACAGTTCCTAAAACAAATACGCTTACAAAATAAAAAATAATTTGTTACAACTTATATTAAATCATTTCTTGTACAATACCGTATAATCTAGTATATTTTAATAATCTTATATAGTTACATTTATCAAAATATATAAATAAAATATGAATGCAATATACACATAGTTACTGTTATCTAAAACAAAATGTTTCATCTATGGTGACTATCGAGATTAAATAACAAGGCTTATTATCGAAATTTCGAATTGCCAAATCCTTAGGCTAGGAGTTTGGCAACGTTTTAAAATGTGCGTGCCAAAATCTTCAAACCTATGATTGAAAATTTTTATCGATAAAAGCTGGGAGCATATTTGATGTTTTTAAATATTCATTGAAATTTTTCATATACAGTAATTAAAATTTCACTAATCCTATACATTCACTCACATATATTGTACAAAAATTCATAAATTTTTTTAAAAATAATAAAAAACACTATTTATTTTTAAGATGTTGTTTTCATTAAGTTTTATGGATCAGTTTTTGTTTTGTCTTAGTTTCTGACTTTACGTGAACAATTCTATGAATAAAGGTTACAGAAGAAAATTATTTACAGTAATCACGTAACAAAATCACTGAGAAAAAATCTTATAAGCAGTTTTTAAAATCTTATACAAGCTAGTTTTTCTTACATTAGAATATTCAAGTAATTTTCAAAAGATTAACTTCAGATCATTTCTGTACATACTTTGGTAGAAGATGCAGTTTGTTCCTGTGAATGTACCTTCTTCATGTTTCTGTTTAACTCATATATATGTTTGAAAGTTTTCTTACAAACATCACATGAAAACGCTCGTTTTTCGTCATGAGATACCATGTGATATGTTAAAGCAGATAAGCATCGAAAACTTTTATGGCAGGTATCACATTTATGATATGTTTTCGGTTCTTTTCGTGGAATCTAAGTATCATATCATTTATAAGTTACCAAAGCTATTTATTGCACATTAAAAAAGAAAGTTGAAATATTAATATTTTAAAAATGAAGTTAAATTTTAATATATCTTGTGAACTCGTTTTACTTTGTTTAAATTTTGGACGCATATTGAAAGAGAAATTATTTGATAAATAATAATAACGATTTTTACGAATGAGATATAACAAGTGTATTTTTTAATATTTCACTGTTAACTTTCAGTTTTTTATATAAAAATTATATTTATTATATAATTATTTTATTATTATATTCTGTATTTCAATTCAATCAATTTATATATTCTATTTCATCAATATTTGTGGAATTAAATTCAAAAAAATATGCATTAATATAGTTCTTACGATCTCAAATTCAGAAGCTCTTACATTTAGATGTATTCGATTGACATGTTCTATCAAAGTATCGTTCCTTTTCGCAGCGTATTTACAGTCTGTGCAGTTGCATATAAATGGTCGTTCTTTCGAATGTATTTTTTTATGTGTATTTAAAGTTCCTTTCTGAGAGAATCGTTTTTTGCAAATATCGCATTCATACGGTTTCTCAGCAGTATGAGTTCTCATGTGATTATCTAAGTCCCTTTTCCTTTGAAAATTTTTGTTACATGCAATACATTGATGTTTCTTTTTCTCATTCTTCAAAAAGTATATTCGTTGTGTAAATTATTATATATTAAATTATGCATTAATTGTTATCAGAAATATTCTTGATTTATATTAAAAAGCAATAGTAAAATATATATAGTTTTGCGATATTGTTTAAAATTTTAAAGTTTTCATTTTTACAATTTCAAAAAAAGAGATCATCAATTATAAGCGATGTCTTACAAAACAAATCGAATGTTTTACTTACCTTTTCTGATTTCATTTTAAAAACTAATAATCCAAATGTTAAAATTTAATTTATAAATTTTAAAAAGATGAGAAATCAATAATGCACTACAACAACGTAAAATTTCGCAATTGTTCTGTCAGAGTGACATATTGTGCCTATTTGTTACATTAAAAAAAACCGGTTTAAATTATTCCTTCGTATTTGTAATATTTATACCGAAAAAAGTAAATTGAGAGCTCCAATCCCAATTAATTTCATAAATCATTTTCTACAGATTTCTAGAAATCTATGGCGTATAAATTAAATAAAATGAATTTTATTAAAGTGTTGATCATGAAACATTGAATGTGCTTTAAATTAAAGTCCTTTATTTTACTTACAGCGCTGAGGAAAAGTCTCGACATTGGAGCTTGTTGACAACTCGCATTGTAATGTCTTTTTTGACAACATCTATTGAATGAAGAAAATAAAATGTTTTCTAGAAAAACTGTAATAAGCAAATTGAAACATAGATAAAGTTAAACGATTAGAAATTTCTTGTAGGTAAATCGATATCGAAGTGAGTCGTGGATTGTATGCGAACGTAGTATAACGGAACCTAGTAATAGACCCTATTAGGCTAGTTCAAGATTGGGAGCTTTAGAACACAGGGGCAATTATTCTGCTGTTAGCTCTTGTCGGCAGCTTCAGAGTCTATTAGCAAAGTAGATTGCATATCCGAGTCGTGCGGTATCCGGAAAGCTTACAAGTAATTCGCTTTGTGAGCATTCCTAATACCGTAAAGCTTCCCTACAACAAGGAAAAGATAATTTGGTTTCTGTTTTTTATTATCCCAATTTATGTTAAATGCATTGGAGAAGCTTATTAATAGTCACCTCAGAAGCATTTATTTGAGGAGGTTTCCTCACCAATCTTTTCTGTTTTTCTATCACTCTTAACTGCCTTGCACAATTTCCTATCATAAATGGAAAAAACCATGAATGTCATAAAGATTGCAATAGGTGAGTTATTTCATATTGAGGTGCTTTTTATAAGGGCTCTTTCGAGTTATCAAAGATTTTGCACATCAGCTGTACAATATATCTAATCTATAATAATAAAAATATCAATTCACGAAAATCTTACTTGATAAAAACATAAAACGATTCGGGATCATCATCTGGTAATTTGCTTCAGTCTTTGTCTCTGCCGTGGAACCATAAAACATAGCTGTGAAGCATTCACTGTAAATCGCTAAAATGCTTTGTGCATAGAAAAAGATTTCTTTTTCGAACCAGCAATTACACTCACATCAGATAATTTATTAGTATTAAAAAAACGCCATCATTTCCTTCAAAAACGGATTGTTTGATTGCACGACATCTAGACAATACATACATATTAATTATTGCAAATATAGGAATAAAGTTTCTACAACTAAATGATTAATGTTCAAGTTCATGCATACAGATTTAGGAATTGTAAAATTTTTTTCTACCATTTTTTTCGACACATATTCCACTTCGAGGAGTTCTTAACATTCTTTCATAAAACCAACTTGAGAAACGTTACTCGTTTATGATGAATGACTAATCGAAAAGACATTAATCAATTTGATATAATATCAAATTTTCCCCTAATTTATTCTACTCGATAATACGTGAAACTCAGCAAAATGGTTTCTTGCAATCTGTGGAAAGTGTCCATTCAAAATATGCATGCTTAATAAGCCAGTCAAGTGCGGCATCAAGACTTTTTGTATTGTTCATGCTAGAATGAATTATTCTGTAAACTTAAAAATACAATAAGCGTTACGGTATCGTTTTTTTTCTTTGCAAACTGATTTGTAAACTTGTGGACAAGAGAGGATAGTAATGTCAAGAAGTTCTGTTAATACAAAGTGTTAATTTTTGAGTCTCTTGGACTTTGTATTAACAGGAACTGTCTCATCAAATCGATATATAAAACTAGAAAAAACATTACAACTGATAATTGGTTTACTTGTTACTCCATAGCAAATAAATTCTGCAACACAACAGTAGTTGAAATATTTGAAACAGTAAACAAAAATTGTTTCCAGTTTTTCAAATCCAAAGAAGCGTGAAGCTTTTAATAGTGTCAATTTTAAAAATAACTATTTTTCTCTCCATCTTTAAAAAATTTAAATTATAACGTATTAACATTATTATGAACATAGTTCATATATAGATTAGACTGGCAAAGAAAGAATCCGAAAATAATAAGGTTTTTTAATATCAGTAAACATGATAAGTTATATATATAGTAGATGGACCAGGTGCACTATGTGAACTTCGATGTGTTACGAAATTTAAAAACCACGGCCACTAACGACTATATCTATCTTACTAAAGTTAGCGAATATAAATTCATTTATTATACATATGACATATTTAATATATATTATTTTTTTACTATTTCTGCTAAATATTTCATACGAATAAAACAATTATTATTTTATTCTTTTTATTTTACTTTTATTTTATTCTTTATGGTGTTTATACTCTACAAAGTATTTCAAATCACTGTCGAGGTTCAGAAATACAATGATAAGTTAAACAAACTGAGCAAAGATTAAAAGATCCGAATAATAATAAGGTTTTTATAATTACATATTATTTCACACAAAACGTTTAAGAAAAACCGTCAAATGAAATAGTAAGTAATACTGTAGTACGCTTCTTGTCAACTTCAATCTATTATGTAAAAGCACAGTAAATAACAGCTTCTTACATCTAAACTTACTATATCGTTAATAATAGAGATATAGTATGCGGTCAGTACATCGCTTTAGAACACCTTTCCCGAATAAAATATTTATTTATTATATCTAATTATTCAAACAATCATTCTCTTATATATACTAGATTTTTTCCCATTATCTTAGCTGTATTTTCAACTATTGCATAACCTTGATTATTAAGTGTTGATCACAACTGCAGAGTTATTATTATTCTTTATAATTGCAGAGATACGTTGTTTAAATCTAATCTTTAATTATTTTTCCGTTTCTCTTAATAGTTTTAAGAATTATCACAACTTCAATTAAATTGATACATATACATGTGAATAACATTTTTTCTTTTTCATATATCTGAGTTGCTCATTTTACGCGGGACGCAATCCATTATTAATTTGTTCAATTTTTTATACTAAAATTATATCATAACGCTTTAATTTGTTTTTGATTATTTCAAAAATATACTGTATTTTATATTTTAAAATTGGTATTGATTTACTGTGTTTTCCCTTTAATTTTCCTTGCTATGGAACCAGTTATAAATTCAAATCAAATCAAAGTCAAATTTATTAGTATTGGCCTCAGCCTGTTACAAAGGGAGTTATTTAACTTGCAAGTAACATAACAAATATTACAAGAACAATTAAGCATAAAAATCTTTGTAACATAGTTATATAAATTACAAATAAATCGATATGTTGCCCGATGAAGTATCTTATATATCGCTTCTATCGAATCACATTCACTTAAACCGAGAAGATTATATTTTTTCCTTAATTCTAGGCTTTTCTCACATTTACAAATCAGATGAAATTTGGAAAAAGACACATAACATCTTGGACAACAATTATTCTCGTATATGTACAATTTATTGTCAATCATTAGAGAATTAGAATTAATTCGGAGTTGAATAAACAGTCTCTTCATTTTAAACGGCAAATTCGAGAATATATAACCATTATTACTTGGAAATAGTAATATCGACCTATAACAGTTTTGTGATATTCTTAAACGTGTGTCTTCTATGTCTCGCAAATGAGAAATATCAAGAACATTCCAAATAAGTTAATGACATACTTCTCCTTCAAGATCCGACAAGAATATAGATGGTTCAATCGAGCAATCAAAACCGTTTATCATTCTTGTAATTAGAGAAACCCAGTTATTTTTGGATGGTTTCTGTATAGCATTCTTATATAGTTGATATAAAAGATTAAATGTAATGCCACCACTATCTCTTAGCTTAATTATCAGCTTTATACATCTTTTTATGAATAGCGCCATAGGACTAAATCTACTTGTCTCCAATCTTCGCACACTTCCCGGGGTTTTGTAATCCAACCAAAACAGTCTACGTAAGAATTTATTTTGTATAATTTCCAACTTCTGGACATTAGAGAGACACCATAAAGGAGATGCATAACTCACAGAGTTAAAAACCAAGGACTGAAATAGATTAAACTTGGGTTTGGATCGCGCCCAAATGAGTCTTGGCGCACAGCTTAATAACACCCTGGATTAACCGATTGGCTTTGACCATCATATCTTTAGTCTGTCTTTCAAACGAAAGCAAAGGTGAAAAAATTACTCCTAGAAATTTTGTTTCGCTGACCACCTTAATCTCTGTATTATCAATAAAGAAAAACATATTTTTCTTAGGAAGTCTTGATCCATTCCTGAATATCATTATGTGAGATTTCTTAGGATTAATGCTTAAATCCAATTGAGAAAAGTATACAGTTAATAGACGTATTTTCTTTCTAAGAACGATTGCCGTCGGTGCTAGAATAATAATATCGTCGGCATACGAAATAGAGTAGACTACAGTACTACCTATCATGAATCCATCATCGTCATTATCGAAAATATCATTAATATCATAAGTATAAAAATTAAACAAATAGGGAGACCAAGGGTCTCCCTGTAATAAGTTTCGATCAATCGAATGAAAGCATCCCTGTACACCATTATATCTACAGATCATCTCATAATGTCCAAACAATAGCCCGACCGATTTGACCATATAACTCTCCGCTCCACAATGTAACATTTTATTCTGCAACGCTCGAACATTCACTGAGTCATATGCCTTCTCAAGATCAACAAACAAAGCAAAAACTTTGTGTCTTTTTTTAAATAACTGGATCTGGATGGTGGCCAACAAAACAAACAAAGTAACCTGAGTACCACCACTTAAAATGAAGGCAAATTGGGTTGGATTTAGTAAATTCTCATGTTCAGTCCATTCAATAAATCTAGACGCCAACATAGCAGTAGAAGCGAAAGTTTGCGAAATGTCGAAAGTAAAGCTATCGGGCGATAGTTAGCTGGATTGGCTCTATCTCCTTTCTTATATACCATTCGAAAAATCACATGATTCCACGACTCAGGAATAATACCATTACATTATGCGGAATTTATTAAGAATCTATTGTATTGCCTGATTATATAATTTAAAATTGTACTTGGTAGAAATTTTAATATTATATTAGGAACCCCGTCAAAACCCGGGGCCGATTTAGTTTTTAGCTTCCTGACACATGAATGAAGTTTTTGTATAGTAAAGACCTCTTCCATTGGCAAAGACTCCATCTCTTTAAATTTTCCCATTCTAGTTATCGCCAATTTATCCCTATATCTAACCGAAAAATTATCGAAAAATTTATTCCATTCTTCTAACGATATATTAACAGATCCTTTCGAATGAGCAACAGGTCGTCGAAAACTATTGATCACTTCCCAAAATTTTTTAGAATCTTTCGTTCCTATTAAGTATTTGTTTAAATCAGCATAATATCTTCTTCGTTTTGCTCTAATCAAATTGGTATAGATTCTTTTATTATCGATGTATTTCTTCCAATCACTTTCCTTGTTAGATTTTCTGAACTGATTTAGGCTTCGCTGTTTTTTCTTCTTATGATAGTAGCATTTATTGTCGTACCATCTTTGAATAAACCTGCGCGGCATACTTTTGAAGCAAAATTTAGCACGAAACGAATTTAACAGACAGATAAAATTTTCGTAATTAGCCAACGGACTTGACTCATCCTCTTGATTTAGCACTTCATGAAACCTCTCTGGAACTTCTCTTGTTATCCTTTGTAAATTAAATCTTAAGCATCTTGTTTTGTCAAATCTTAGTCGCTTCTGACCGTTAGGATATAAAGATTTTGTTTCCCTCAAGTGACTCATTAGGGTTAATTGAATTGGGAAATGATCAGACTGATCATTGTCGACCACAGACATTGATCGGCAAAAATAGAGCATATCTTCGCTAACTAGTATATAGTCAATGACAGATTTTCCACTATGGCTCAGGAACGTATATTCTCCCGGCACATCCCCAGCAATTCTTCCATTTAGTATGGTTAAATTATTATCCTGCGAAAATTCCAAGAAGCGTCCTCCCGCCGGGTTAATAGTTCTGTCTTTGGATTTCCTAACGTTATTAACAACCGGATTATCTCCTTGAAAAACTACATCCATCTTTTCGCCAATACGTGCATTAAAGTCTCCCCCCAAGATCCAACAGTCTGTAATATTACTCCAACGGTTAATCAAAATTTGCAACTCCTCGATGTAATTACTGTAATTTGCAGTTGGATTAATATATACTAATATAATTCCCAATAATTTCGATCTCCACAATTTATGAAGTTTGGGATTAAGATCAATTAAATTAAAAATGTACCAAGGTTTAACTTGTACATCCTTTAAGTAACCAAACGATCTCTTAATTAATAACAAAAGACCTCCTGCAGGTCTACCGAATCTTCGTTCCTTGAGTGCTGCACTATGGGTTACCCAGAAATCATCCTGTAAATCCAAGTTATCCACAAAACTAGAACTGATCGACCAAGTCTCAGAAATACTAGCAACATCATTTGACATTAGGTAAAGCTTTATAGATCGGTCACTAATCTTATTAACCATACCTTGAATATTCCAAAAAGTAATATAAGCATTCCCAGCATTGGCACATTGACCCACTCCCGGAGAAGTCAAAACCATTGAATTCAGGTTGGCATTTCGCCGAGTCATAGAATTATTAGTCCCTACGCCACTCAGTAAAAATTTATTATTATTCGTCAATCCTGACAGATTATCGCGAGACCCCTGATTCCTTACAAAAAACAGTCTAATTGGATGATTTCATTTACATACATATCGTATGTGAACATTATGCCGTTCTTAATATAATAGTCATCTCTAACTATGATTTTATGGCCATTAGACCTCTCCTGGGCAATTCTTGCAATTAGTTTTTGCTTCCTGACCCTGGACCGTTTACATAAGTCAGCTGTCATTATTATATTTTCCTTATATCTCTTTAACAAGTTAGGCTTTGCCTTCCAGAATGCACGCAGGACTAAGTTTCTCTCATGTACAGAGGCAAGGGAGATTTTAACTATAGACTTGGTGTCGTTTCCAGAAATTCTGACCAAACCGGACAAACAAAATTCCTCGACACCTAATTCATTTCTAATAAAATGAGAAATCTCTGCAGACGGGTCTTCAGTTGTAAACGAGAAATTAAAGATAACAATATTACTCCTCGTTTTCTCATTTATTAACTTATCTAATTGAAATTCAATCTTACCTCTCAACAGACTGTCATAATTACCACCCTGTTCCAATTTTTCCACTTTATGAGACACAATATTCAATTCTTCATTTAGGTCATCTTGTCTCTTTTTCAATATACATAATTCTTCCTTAATTGCACCCAAATCCACAGAGAGTTGAGAGAACTTCTCCTGAATAACGTCATACACAGCTTTAATGGTGTATTGAGGCTCCTCACCAATATCCGCCTCCGCAACAGCTGACAAAGTAAAATAGTCCTGAATATATGCATCTCTTACTTCCCACTGATTCCGTTTCAAAGATGTTCCGTCTAATACAACAAGATTCTCTTCAATAACATCAGTTAAATTACGATTTTCAGTTTCACTAGAATCCCCCTTACGAGGTCTACCTCGACCTCTCTTTTGCATGTCCACCTTCTCGAGTATCCGGAGGAGATCTCGATAACGGACCAGGGTTGGGTTCAATCCCAGAAATTAATAGAAGACATCTAATTAATTTAAAACCCAGTATATCCATTTTAACCTGAATTATCCGGAAGCTTTTCACAATTTCAGAAAAGAAAACCCAATCACTTCAAAGACACCTCAAAGCTGAAACAAAAAGTCACCAACAGCCTCGATGCCGAGCCAACTCCCCCAACCAGTTATAAATTATTTTCTCAGTATAACCACTAGATATGTGTATTTTAATAACTTCTTCTGTCTTTTTTTACTCTATCTCTCTTCTGTAGTCATGTCCTCTGTTTTTTCTACACGCGTATAAAAAACGTGTCATTTGATATATCTAGGTACTTCTGATGTATAATATGTAACAATATCAATAGTACACTGTTTTTTATACTTTCTATTTCTAACTTTGTCACATAATCTAATACTAAACTATCTAAAAAGAAACCTCATTATTTATTTCCGGTTTAAGATCGAACTTATTATTTACATCAATTTGGTTACCGACCTTTAAAAAAAATTTTTATTTATTTCACATAAGGCATATGTTATTATACAGAAGTAAAGTTTAAATCGTGTCCATCCATTTTCGGTCTGTCAAAAAGACTCCTCGAAATTAAGTCTATTTATTTAACACTATTTACAGAGATACACGAAATTTCCTTCGCAACAGTAATCAGCACAACGGTATAAACTTATTATTACAGTATATCGACTATAGATTAATCTATTTTTGACATAATTCTGTTAAAATTAGTTTAATAAATGAAGCATTGAAATCCCGTCTGTTTCTGAATAAAGTCATTTTAATGAAGTCGTTCTCACTGTAAACAACTACATTAAAAAATACCTGGTAAAATGTGACCGAGACGTTTGATATTGATAATTATTATTAGATATGAGATAAAATATTTTATACTAATTTATGTCTTACACTTGTAGTTCAACAAAATATACAAATTATAAGTATAATATAACTTACTTTGTTTTATTATTTCAAAAACTTATATTTTTCTGTCGTTTTTTGATGTAAGTGTCTGAATTTTGGACTTCCAGTATATTTTCCATGACGTCATAGTTTGTTGTCACTTACTAACGACTAACTGTCAACTTTCTACGTGAGAATGTATTCTCTGTTTAGTTCTCAGACGCAATTCTCATCACCTTCGCCCTAAAGTGCATCGAAAAGAACAACAATACTACGAGAATCCGGGCAGTTGTCGCTTGGATAGCCGTGGGTGCAGAAGTACTTTCTACATAGTGCGCTACCTTCCCTGGATTTTGTGCCGAGTCCCGCGGACTAAGGATAGGAACGCCGAACCCGTTAGTGCCGTTACCGAAATCATCGTAGGCCCAACGCCAGGACTAAGACTTTTGTCAAGACGAAAACGTCGACCTCCGTTATTGCCAGAATCTACGAATATCCTTTCACAAGGTATTTATCACCACGCGAACTCGTTTGTAAGCTCTCTCTCTCGAAATCGCATCATTAGACCCTTGATAATGTACATGAATCCTGTTCCAATTAAATATACGTTATGTTTTGTTAAAATGGCCTCTGTTATCTCCTGTCCTCCATCCCGAATCCAATCGCCCGAAAAACGCGACCGCTCGCGCGACCGATCGTAGAATCGCCGCGGCTTCCGTGTCAGCCGAGACACGGTGGTGTCAGACCTGACGTGACACCAAAGAGGTGCCGACCCCCCCGGTCACATTGATATTAATTAATTAATTTTCTGGTTACACGCTCGTAATCAAAACAAATACAATTAAGTTTTTTCAATTTTGATGTTTTTAACGCTACATACTCCATTTCTCTCTACATATAAACTGCTAAATTTTATATAAAATGCAAAATTAAGACGTAATATTATGCTGTGTAAACACTGTCACATAATCTAACTCCAGATAATCTAATAATAATATAATGGCGATATTACATACGATTTATTGTTATTATCAGACGAACTGTGATTAAGTAATTAAATAGAAATAATTAAGAGTGAATGCAAAAAGAAGTGTCAACACTGTTATTATCAACATTCAATCTAAATAAAAAATGAACTTGTCAAATTTGTAATAAATTCGATACTGTGCAATTCCAAACTGAACAGGTTTTACTTCACCTTGATTTGATCACATTTTATCTGATATTCTTTATAAAATTTATATTATGAAATAAACTTTAAATTACGTATTAATGTCACGTAGAAGAAAAATAAATGTATAAGAGAAAATCTAGTTAAATAAAGAAAATACAGTAAATATTGATACGTATATATTCAATTTATATGAAAAAAATTCATTAAAAAACGTGAGACGCTTATGTTTAGAAATATTTTAAATTTCACTTTGTATTAATGTTTATAGTTTTCCACGAGCGCCACACACTTTTATTTTTGGTCGCTGAATACTAAAAATACTGTGAAAACTGAAGTAAAGTTAGATTTTATTTTTAATGAATTTATGTACAGTACATAAAAAGCGTTTCTTTAAAACATTTTTATATTTTTATTTACTGTGGAATTTAAGTGAAATTGGGGCGATTGTAGATGAGGTTTGCGAAGTTGGCATGGAAGATACCATCTATAAGCGATTCCAAGCTATTAATATACGATATACACTTAAAATACTGGTGTCACGCTAAACCAGGGATATCCAACTCGCGGCCAACTAAATATTTTTATGCGGCCTACTTCACCCTAAATTTTTTGGAGACATTTTCATCTATTTTGGCAAAGTTTCTCGTAAAAATTATTCTCGTTTCATGGGATACACTTCGATATCGTAATGACGTAATTGGTGCTAGAAAACTGTACTAACCCACATGCATAAGATATTGTTGTAAACAATTCTTTCCGTGTGCATCAAAACATCAAAACTGCTGAAAGAAATAAGTTGAGTGATTCCCATTTAACTAACATTCTTACAATTAACACTAGCAAAATAAAAGCAGATATTGACAATATTATAAAAGGAAGGCAATGTCAAAATTTACATTAAATTTATTTTTATTTTGTGTAAGTATAATTTTTTTAATATCAATAATATGGTATTTTTTGTAATTATGTAAATTTTTTATTAAAATCTGATATTCAAATTTTGAACTTTTTGAAAAGCATATAATTATATAAAGTACCTTTGTGGCCCACTGAATGTACCTAAATATCTAATTTGGCCCATTAGGAAAAAAGGTTGGACAACTCTGCTCTAAACATATTAACTTTTAAAATAATTTATTGCACATTTTGTATTTTTATCTCATTTTTCATTGTATTTTATAACGGGTTTTTGTTATTTTGTTTCTTGTATTTGAGATGTTGCAATTTATCATTTTACGGATGTAATCATCAGCCGTATTAATATATTATTTCTAAGTAATTTATTCTCATTAACATTCCTGTTGTAATTCTTAATATAAGTATTGGCATAATAATATCATTGCGTAAAATATAAAAATATAATAATATCTTCATAACAAGGTACTGATTATAGATCAACATCGAAGCATTTTAATTTTTACTTTAATTTTGTAAATTCATTACAAACACGGAATACCTCAAATATATTCATTTTTACGAAAGTTTTGCTATTTAATCTCTTAACAGTGAAAGACGAGAATAGTCGTCCAAGGCGATCGAGTGGCAGTGGTGAAGGACGACTATAGTCGTTAAAAAATTCTTATAAAATACCTGGACCATTTCGTGAAGTCGTAGAATTTTCACGAGTAGTTGGGTTCTCCAACTTTGTTTTGGAATATTTTTTAGCTCTCGAGAAATTACAATAAAAGAAAGAAAATTAAAATAAATATGAAATTTTAGACGGCCATCTATCGACATAAATCGAATTTAAATCTCCCGCCGTCATCTGATTGGTTAAAAAAATTAATATTCCTAATTGGCTCGCGTCAGAAAAAAGTAGGTGTGACTTCTGTAAATGACGCTATCAGGAGTGCACTGATGCAACCAGAAAAAGTAAACAGCCTACGTCATTAGTCTAACAGTCCTTGTCTGACCTAATTTTCATAGAATCAACATTGGAGTAAGCTGTAGTAAAACGTAGTAGTTTATAGTAAAACGGTCTTCTCTAATATTCATAGTACTTTGTAAAGCTCGGATTTCAATTTAATAAGTATTATTTAGTTCAGAAACATTATAAATACATCATTAAGTAGGAGAATAACGAAAAACTTTATTTTTTAGTATAATACAATTTACAAAATCGAAAGTTCGTATATCGTAATATTATAAAAAACTACATCGAAACATACAAAGTCACCTAATTTACTTAAATTCAGTTCATTATACAACTGTAGATACTCTTGCCTTCCTCAGTTTCCTCAAAACAAAATTCGAAAACTTCAATTAATTCTATAAATATTTAAGCGCCATTACTATTCGAATTAACTGTAATTACAAATATAACTGAAAAATATTTTCGACATAAACACTAAGCAATAATTATCAAAACAAAATTCTTCAAGTATAAATTTTTCTGATCGAGTAATATGTAATAATAGTTTTATCTATTAGTCTTGCCATATTCTACTTTCTATGTTCACATCCATTTAGTTTCATCTAATTACACTTTAAATGTAAAAAAATCTACCAACAAATTATTTTGCTAATAAAGGGACTACTTGCTAATTAAAGTTTGTATTCTTCTTTGACGTAGTTCTACGTTTTAGCACTAAATTGATAGACATGTCTAAATAACACGCTTATAAACACAAAAAGCATAAATGTCTCGAAACTAGAACTACATAATTATATGCACAAATAAATTAGTAAACTTATAATACATGTTTTCATTTACATCCAAACAAAGATCAGTTCTCGCAAATTGTCAAAAAATAAATTATTTTCAACTTTTCTTTCTGTAAAGTAGCATATTCTGAAAAACAAGTTCTATATTCAGAGTAAAATTTCCACCTCACTATCCGTTAAAAACAACGCAAAATCTATGAATCCACGTAATAAAATTTTATCGCAGTGAACTTCGAAAGAACGAGAAACACAGAAACACCAAACCGCACGCTATTAAATTTTTCCGCCAATTGATTAATATAGTGATGCTCCTGTAAAAATTTTATCACATGACGAATAGTTTTAGAATAAATGCTAAAAGTTTTAAAAAATTATTTCATGAAATTCGATGAATTTAATTAATACACAATAACTAAATCTGTTTAATAAAGGTTAATAATTTACTACTATAATTATGCAAATTAGATATAAAAAAGATCGCTGCGCAAATTCTCCCGCCAACTATACGTCATGGAAAAACTTACGATGTCAATGCGATTGAAGCTTTTCACTAAACACTGACAATTTTATATAATTATTTAATTAATCCAGTCAAATTTAAATAATATAAAATGTCTAGATCTGTTTAATAAAGATTATCACAAATATTATTACAAATATGCAAATTAGATATGAGATAGGTCACTAGGAAATCTTCCGCCAAGATAAAAATAGCTTTCGGTCACGTGTTCACCAAGAAATATGTTTAAAATTTAATTTTTCAGCTTACATAAACCGTACAATAAATGAGTATTTCTTCGAAAGAAGTCGATATACACGAATAAATAATAATTATTTAATAATGCTTTTATCCATTTTAAATTGATATTGTAAAAATTAAGCCATTTAATTTGTGTGGCTTTTATAATTTAGAGTTTCCGAGTATTTTACTGTGAAATTCAATTTAGTAAACAGAAACAAAGTTAGGTTATTAAGTATAAACAGCACAATACAATAATTTATACGTAAGTTGAGTGTAAATACAGAAAAAAATCGAATTATATCAAAGATGGGAGAAACAAGCTTACATCCCCAGAACAGAGCTTATAATTCGTTGTTATTTTCAGCCTGTTTCTACTTCGACTGTTTTTTGTTGGTAAAAAG
>NW_027122417.1:0-31459 GCF_030686945.1 Centruroides vittatus | reverse complement strand
AAGTAAGCGTTATACCATTTCATAACAATTATAAATATAAAAAGTGCTTTTAATAAAATATTATCACAAATGACGCCACATACAGTTTTAAATGTTGTCAGGAAAATTAAACAACTCGATGCTGGATTTTTCAAAGCAATAATTACTTGAAGGTTTAAGAGACTTTCTTTGTAAATCATAATCTATTACATCTATATATATAATCGATACGAGTTAATAATAATAATCAGCCCAGAGCCCAAACGGTTAGGAGTTGAAAGTTGAAATTTGGTACACAGTTAGGGTACGTCACCAGAACGCACACTAAGAAGGGATTTTTCGAAATTCCTCCCCACGGGGGAAAGGGACAGAAATAAGGCTTAACACTTCAATCAACAATGGAAATGTTTTGTAACAATGGAATTGTCAACAATGGAAGTGTTACGTAACAATCGAATTGTTAAGAGGAAGCGACGTGCAAGACGCAGATGCAGTTTTTTCGTTTTTTGCGGTAAATCGGACATATTTTTAGACCAATCTAAAAAATTCTCTAATTAGTCTGGAAACAGGGGAACCCAATTCTTGCATTCTGTGAAAACGGGTAAGGTTGACTATAATGTAATAATCTTAATTTTCACTATCGTTAATTTTGCCCGAGCAACGCCGGGCCCACCCGCTACTTATATGATGATTTTTTAATTTGAATGTTTGTCAAAATAATCTACAAATTTAAAATTGTGTTAAATGTTGAATTTTGAATAAATTATTTTGTTTACTTCCAAGCAACAAATCTTTGAATTTTAATCAGATAAAAAATATATTTAAAAATTAAATGAAGTATTCCTCGTTATTCAATGTTCCTGAATTGTTGTGAAGTTGTTGGTTTCTCCAAATCCGAAATATTTTCTTCGTTTGTCTCTAATCTCCTTCTACTCATCTGGAGAAGAATTTCGGCAGCGTTTAATACATTTCGGTCCACTTCATTTACGTTTGATTCATCAGCCAATGTTTCACTAGAAGACTGCAAATTTGACTTCACCGTTACTTCTTCTGTAGAATGAATACTCTTCGATACATCTACTTCTGAAGGTTGCTTTAAAAATAAAAATATTGTTATATAACACAATTTCATGTTATATTATTTTATATTACTTTATATGTTTTTTAATAATAATAATAATAATCAACCATAATACGAATTTACAGGCCATTACGTAGACTTATCATAGAATGTGGACTATATAGAAATGTAAAATTGATATACACAATAGGCGATATTAGTGACACAGTCGTCACGCAGTCTACGATTTCGAAACGTTCACAGCTGAAATAACCACCATTTGTTCTTTTCCAAGTTCTCATAGAGTTTTTTCAAAAACTTTTTGAAATTTTTCTCGAAAAAACAACATTAAAGTTATATGAAAAGGAACCACGATACGTTCTTAAGTTTGTTCTCAGCCCGGATAAATTTGCTCCATTTCTACCCTATTGATGTCTCTGATCATCATTTGAATATATATATCTAAGCAGACTATATGTCTCAATATTGTTCTGTTTTTATTGTTCTGGAAAAGTTCTGTATTTAACCGTCAATTGGATTAAAATTTCAAATAAAACAATTTATGTTTTCTAACGGAACGTAACAAATTTATAGGTAAATTATCGTTTTTGTGTTTTTAAATAAGCCTCTTATCAGTTCGTATTATAAATGTTTATATTCGTAAACTAACGAAGAAATCTATTCTCGTTTTGTGCATAAAATATTGAGACAGTTCCTAAAACAAATACGCTTACAAAATAAAAAATAATTTGTTACAACTTATATTAAATCATTTCTTGTACAATACCGTATAATCTAGTATATTTTAATAATCTTATATAGTTACATTTATCAAAATATATAAATAAAATATGAATGCAATATACACATAGTTACTGTTATCTAAAACAAAATGTTTCATCTATGGTGACTATCGAGATTAAATAACAAGGCTTATTATCGAAATTTCGAATTGCCAAATCCTTAGGCTAGGAGTTTGGCAACGTTTTAAAATGTGCGTGCCAAAATCTTCAAACCTATGATTGAAAATTTTTATCGATAAAAGCTGGGAGCATATTTGATGTTTTTAAATATTCATTGAAATTTTTCATATACAGTAATTAAAATTTCACTAATCCTATACATTCACTCACATATATTGTACAAAAATTCATAAATTTTTTTAAAAATAATAAAAAACACTATTTATTTTTAAGATGTTGTTTTCATTAAGTTTTATGGATCAGTTTTTGTTTTGTCTTAGTTTCTGACTTTACGTGAACAATTCTATGAATAAAGGTTACAGAAGAAAATTATTTACAGTAATCACGTAACAAAATCACTGAGAAAAAATCTTATAAGCAGTTTTTAAAATCTTATACAAGCTAGTTTTTCTTACATTAGAATATTCAAGTAATTTTCAAAAGATTAACTTCAGATCATTTCTGTACATACTTTGGTAGAAGATGCAGTTTGTTCCTGTGAATGTACCTTCTTCATGTTTCTGTTTAACTCATATATATGTTTGAAAGTTTTCTTACAAACATCACATGAAAACGCTCGTTTTTCGTCATGAGATACCATGTGATATGTTAAAGCAGATAAGCATCGAAAACTTTTATGGCAGGTATCACATTTATGATATGTTTTCGGTTCTTTTCGTGGAATCTAAGTATCATATCATTTATAAGTTACCAAAGCTATTTATTGCACATTAAAAAAGAAAGTTGAAATATTAATATTTTAAAAATGAAGTTAAATTTTAATATATCTTGTGAACTCGTTTTACTTTGTTTAAATTTTGGACGCATATTGAAAGAGAAATTATTTGATAAATAATAATAACGATTTTTACGAATGAGATATAACAAGTGTATTTTTTAATATTTCACTGTTAACTTTCAGTTTTTTATATAAAAATTATATTTATTATATAATTATTTTATTATTATATTCTGTATTTCAATTCAATCAATTTATATATTCTATTTCATCAATATTTGTGGAATTAAATTCAAAAAAATATGCATTAATATAGTTCTTACGATCTCAAATTCAGAAGCTCTTACATTTAGATGTATTCGATTGACATGTTCTATCAAAGTATCGTTCCTTTTCGCAGCGTATTTACAGTCTGTGCAGTTGCATATAAATGGTCGTTCTTTCGAATGTATTTTTTTATGTGTATTTAAAGTTCCTTTCTGAGAGAATCGTTTTTTGCAAATATCGCATTCATACGGTTTCTCAGCAGTATGAGTTCTCATGTGATTATCTAAGTCCCTTTTCCTTTGAAAATTTTTGTTACATGCAATACATTGATGTTTCTTTTTCTCATTCTTCAAAAAGTATATTCGTTGTGTAAATTATTATATATTAAATTATGCATTAATTGTTATCAGAAATATTCTTGATTTATATTAAAAAGCAATAGTAAAATATATATAGTTTTGCGATATTGTTTAAAATTTTAAAGTTTTCATTTTTACAATTTCAAAAAAAGAGATCATCAATTATAAGCGATGTCTTACAAAACAAATCGAATGTTTTACTTACCTTTTCTGATTTCATTTTAAAAACTAATAATCCAAATGTTAAAATTTAATTTATAAATTTTAAAAAGATGAGAAATCAATAATGCACTACAACAACGTAAAATTTCGCAATTGTTCTGTCAGAGTGACATATTGTGCCTATTTGTTACATTAAAAAAAACCGGTTTAAATTATTCCTTCGTATTTGTAATATTTATACCGAAAAAAGTAAATTGAGAGCTCCAATCCCAATTAATTTCATAAATCATTTTCTACAGATTTCTAGAAATCTATGGCGTATAAATTAAATAAAATGAATTTTATTAAAGTGTTGATCATGAAACATTGAATGTGCTTTAAATTAAAGTCCTTTATTTTACTTACAGCGCTGAGGAAAAGTCTCGACATTGGAGCTTGTTGACAACTCGCATTGTAATGTCTTTTTTGACAACATCTATTGAATGAAGAAAATAAAATGTTTTCTAGAAAAACTGTAATAAGCAAATTGAAACATAGATAAAGTTAAACGATTAGAAATTTCTTGTAGGTAAATCGATATCGAAGTCAGTCGTGGATTGTATGCGAACGTAGTATAACGGAACCTAGTAATAGACCCTATTAGGCTAGTTCAAGATTGGGAGCTTTAGAACACAGGGGCAATTATTCTGCTGTTAGCTCTTGTCGGCAGCTTCAGAGTCTATTAGCAAAGTAGATTGCATATCCGAGTCGTGCGGTATCCGGAAAGCTTACAAGTAATTCGCTTTGTGAGCATTCCTAATACCGTAAAGCTTCCCTACAACAAGGAAAAGATAATTTGGTTTCTGTTTTTTATTATCCCAATTTATGTTAAATGCATTGGAGAAGCTTATTAATAGTCACCTCAGAAGCATTTATTTGAGGAGGTTTCCTCACCAATCTTTTCTGTTTTTCTATCACTCTTAACTGCCTTGCACAATTTCCTATCATAAATGGAAAAAACCATGAATGTCATAAAGATTGCAATAGGTGAGTTATTTCATATTGAGGTGCTTTTTATAAGGGCTCTTTCGAGTTATCAAAGATTTTGCACATCAGCTGTACAATATATCTAATCTATAATAATAAAAATATCAATTCACGAAAATCTTACTTGATAAAAACATAAAACGATTCGGGATCATCATCTGGTAATTTGCTTCAGTCTTTGTCTCTGCCGTGGAACCATAAAACATAGCTGTGAAGCATTCACTGTAAATCGCTAAAATGCTTTGTGCATAGAAAAAGATTTCTTTTTCGAACCAGCAATTACACTCACATCAGATAATTTATTAGTATTAAAAAAACGCCATCATTTCCTTCAAAAACGGATTGTTTGATTGCACGACATCTAGACAATACATACATATTAATTATTGCAAATATAGGAATAAAGTTTCTACAACTAAATGATTAATGTTCAAGTTCATGCATACAGATTTAGGAATTGTAAAATTTTTTTCTACCATTTTTTTCGACACATATTCCACTTCGAGGAGTTCTTAACATTCTTTCATAAAACCAACTTGAGAAACGTTACTCGTTTATGATGAATGACTAATCGAAAAGACATTAATCAATTTGATATAATATCAAATTTTCCCCTAATTTATTCTACTCGATAATACGTGAAACTCAGCAAAATGGTTTCTTGCAATCTGTGGAAAGTGTCCATTCAAAATATGCATGCTTAATAAGCCAGTCAAGTGCGGCATCAAGACTTTTTGTATTGTTCATGCTAGAATGAATTATTCTGTAAACTTAAAAATACAATAAGCGTTACGGTATCGTTTTTTTTCTTTGCAAACTGATTTGTAAACTTGTGGACAAGAGAGGATAGTAATGTCAAGAAGTTCTGTTAATACAAAGTGTTAATTTTTGAGTCTCTTGGACTTTGTATTAACAGGAACTGTCTCATCAAATCGATATATAAAACTAGAAAAAACATTACAACTGATAATTGGTTTACTTGTTACTCCATAGCAAATAAATTCTGCAACACAACAGTAGTTGAAATATTTGAAACAGTAAACAAAAATTGTTTCCAGTTTTTCAAATCCAAAGAAGCGTGAAGCTTTTAATAGTGTCAATTTTAAAAATAACTATTTTTCTCTCCATCTTTAAAAAATTTAAATTATAACGTATTAACATTATTATGAACATAGTTCATATATAGATTAGACTGGCAAAGAAAGAATCCGAAAATAATAAGGTTTTTTAATATCAGTAAACATGATAAGTTATATATATAGTAGATGGACCAGGTGCACTATGTGAACTTCGATGTGTTACGAAATTTAAAAACCACGGCCACTAACGACTATATCTATCTTACTAAAGTTAGCGAATATAAATTCATTTATTATACATATGACATATTTAATATATATTATTTTTTTACTATTTCTGCTAAATATTTCATACGAATAAAACAATTATTATTTTATTCTTTTTATTTTACTTTTATTTTATTCTTTATGGTGTTTATACTCTACAAAGTATTTCAAATCACTGTCGAGGTTCAGAAATACAATGATAAGTTAAACAAACTAGCAATGATTTAATAGATTGACCTAAAATTGAATAATAGTTTTTATAATTACATATTATTTATACACAATACGTTTAAGAAAAACCGTCAAATGAAATAGTAACTAATACTGTAGTACGCTTCTTGTCAAGTTCAATCTATTATGTAAAAGCACAGTAAATAACAGCTTCTTACATCTAAACTTACTATATCGTTAATAATAGAGATATAGCTATGCGGTCAGTACATCGCTTTATGAACACGTTTCCCGAATAAAATATTTATTTATTATATCTAATTGTTCAAACAATCATCTCTTATATATACTAGATTTTTTCCCATTATCTTAGCTGTATTTTCAACTATTGCATAACCTTGATTATTATATTGATCAGCAACTGCAGAGTTATTATTATTCTTTATAATTGCAGAGATACGTTGTTTAAATCTAATCTTTAATTATTTTTCCGTTTCTCTTAATACTTTTAAGAATTATCACAACTTCAATTAAATTGATACATATACATGTGTATAACATTTTTTCTTTTTCATATATCTGAGTTGCTCATTTTACGCGGGACGCAATCCATTATTAATTTGTTCAATTTTTTATACTAAAATTATATCATAACGCTTTAATTTGTTTTTGATTATTTCAAAAATATACTGTATTTTATATTTTAAAATTGGTATTGATTTACTGTGTTTTCCCTTTAATTTTCCTTGCTATGGAACCAGTTATAAATTCAAATCAAATCAAAGTCAAATTTATTAGTATTGGCCTCAGCCTGTTACAAAGGGAGTTATTTAACTTGCAAGTAACATAACAAATATTACAAGAACAATTAAGCATAAAAATCTTTGTAACATAGTTATATAAATTACAAATAAATCGATATGTTGCCCGATGAAGTATCTTATATATCGCTTCTATCGAATCACATTCACTTAAACCGAGAAGATTATATTTTTTCCTTAATTCTAGGCTTTTCTCACATTTACAAATCAGATGAAATTTGGAAAAAGACACATAACATCTTGGACAACAATTATTCTCGTATATGTACAATTTATTGTCAATCATTAGAGAATTAGAATTAATTCGGAGTTGAATAAACAGTCTCTTCATTTTAAACGGCAAATTCGAGAATATATAACCATTATTACTTGGAAATAGTAATATCGACCTATAACAGTTTTGTGATATTCTTAAACGTGTGTCTTCTATGTCTCGCAAATGAGAAATATCAAGAACATTCCAAATAAGTTAATGACATACTTCTCCTTCAAGATCCGACAAGAATATAGATGGTTCAATCGAGCAATCAAAACCGTTTATCATTCTTGTAATTAGAGAAACCCAGTTATTTTTGGATGGTTTCTGTATAGCATTCTTATATAGTTGATATAAAAGATTAAATGTAATGCCACCACTATCTCTTAGCTTAATTATCAGCTTTATACATCTTTTTATGAATAGCGCCATAGGACTAAATCTACTTGTCTCCAATCTTCGCACACTTCCCGGGGTTTTGTAATCCAACCAAAACAGTCTACGTAAGAATTTATTTTGTATAATTTCCAACTTCTGGACATTAGAGAGACACCATAAAGGAGATGCATAACTCACAGAGTTAAAAACCAAGGACTGAAATAGATTAAACTGGGTTTGGATCGCGCCCAAATGAGTCTTGGCGCACAGCTTAATAACACCCTGGATTAACCGATTGGCTTTGACCATCATATCTTTAGTCTGTCTTTCAAACGAAAGCAAAGGTGTAAAAATTACTCCTAGAAATTTTGTTTCGCTGACCACCTTAATCTCTGTATTATCAATAAAGAAAAACATATTTTTCTTAGGAAGTCTTGATCCATTCCTGAATATCATTATGTGAGATTTCTTAGGATTAATGCTTAAATCCAATTGAGAAAAGTATACAGTTAATAGACGTATTTTCTTTCTAAGAACGATTGCCGTCGGTGCTAGAATAATAATATCGTCGGCATACGAAATAGAGTAGACTACAGTACTACCTATCATGAATCCATCATCGTCATTATCGAAAATATCATTAATATCATAAGTATAAAAATTAAACAAATAGGGAGACCAAGGGTCTCCCTGTAATAAGCTTCGATCAATCGAATGAAGCATCCCTGTATCACCATTATATCTACAGATCATCTCATAATGTCCAAACAATAGCCCGACCGATTTGACCATATAACTCTCCGCTCCACAATGTAACATTTTATTCTGCAACGCCCGAACATTCACTGAGTCATATGCCTTCTCAAGATCAACAAACAAGGCAAAAACTTTGTGTCTTTTTTTAAATAACTGGATCTGGATGGTGGCCAACAAAACAAACAAAGTAACCTGAGTACCACCACTTAAAATGAAGGCAAATTGGGTTGGATTTAGTAAATTCTCATGTTCAGTCCATTCAATAAATCTAGACGCCAACATAGCAGTAAAAAGTTTGCGAAATGTCGAAAGTAAAGCTATCGGGCGATAGTTAGCTGGATTGGCTCTATCTCCTTTCTTATATACCATTCGAAAAATCACATGATTCCACGACTCAGGAATAATACCCATTACATAGAATCTATTGTATTGCCTGATTATATAATTTAAAATTGTACTTGGTAGAAATTTTAATATTATATTAGGAACCCCGTCAAAACCCGGGGCCGATTTAGTTTTTAGCTTCCTGACACATGAATGAAGTTTTTGTATAGTAAAGACCTCTTCCATTGGCAAAGACTCCATCTCTTTAAATTTTCCCATTTTAGTTATCGCCAATTTACCCCTATATCTAACCGAAAAATTATCGAAAAATTTATTCCATTCTTCTAACGATATATTAACAGATCCTTTCGAATGAGCAACAGGTCGTCAAAAACTATTGATCACTTCCCAAAATTTTTTAGAATCTTTCGTTCCTATTAAGTATTTGTTTAAATCAGCATAATATCTTCTTCGTTTTGCTCTAATCAAATTGGTATAGATTCTTTTATTATCGATGTATTTCTTCCAATCACTTTCCTTGTTAGATTTTCTGAACTGATTTAGGCTTCGCTGTTTTTTCTTCTTATGATAGTAGCATTTATTGTCGTACCATCTTTGAATAAACCTGCGCGGCATACTTTTGAAGCAAAATTTAGCACGAAACGAATTTAACAGACAGATAAAATTTTCGTAATTAGCCAACGGACTTGACTCATCCTCTTGATTTAGCACTTCATGAAACCTCTCTGGAACTTCTCTTGTTATCCTTTGTAAATTAAATCTTAAGCATCTTGTTTTGTCAAATCTTAGTCGCTTCTGACCGTTAGGATATAAAGATTTTGTTTCCCTCAAGTGACTCATTAGGGTTAATTGAATTGGGAAATGATCAGACTGATCATTGTCGACCACAGACATTGATCGGCAAAAATAGAGCATATCTTCGCTAACTAGTATATAGTCAATGACAGATTTTCCACTATGGCTCAGGAACGTATATTCTCCCGGCACATCCCCAGCAATTCTTCCATTTAGTATGGTTAAATTATTATCCTGCGAAAATTCCAAGAAGCGTCCTCCCGCCGGGTTAATAGTTCTGTCTTTGGATTTCCTAACGTTATTAACAACCGGATTATCTCCTTGAAAAACTACATCCATCTTTTCGCCAATACGTGCATTAAAGTCTCCCCCCAAGATCCAAAAGTCTGTAATATTACTCCAACGGTTAATCAAAATTTGCAACTCCTCGATGTAATTACTGTAATTTGCAGTTGGATTAATATATACTAATATAATTCCCAATAATTTCGATCTCCACAATTTATGAAGTTTGGGATTAAGATCAATTAAATTAAAAATGTACCAAGGTTTAACTTGTACATCCTTTAAGTAACCAAACGATCTCTTAATTAATAACAAAAGACCTCCTGCAGGTCTACCGAATCTTCGTTCCTTGAGTGCTGCACTATGGGTTACCCAGAAATCATCCTGTAAATCCAAGTTATCCACAAAACTAGAACTGATCGACCAAGTCTCAGAAATACTAGCAACATCATTTGACATTAGGTAATGCTTTATAGATCGGTCACTAATCTTATTAACCATACCTTGAATATTCCAAAAAGTAATATAAGCATTCCCAGCATTGGCACATTGACCCACTCCCGGAGAAGTCAAAACCATTGAATTCAGGTTGGCATTTCGCCGAGTCATAGAATTATTAGTCCCTACGCCACTCAGTAAAAATTTATTATTATTCGTCAATCCTGACAGATTATCGCGAGACCCCTGATTCCTTACAAAAAACAGTCTAATTGGATGATTTCATTTACATACATATCGTATGTGAACATTATGCCGTTCTTAATATAATAGTCATCTCTAACTATGATTTTATGGCCATTAGACCTCTCCTGGGCAATTCTTGCAATTAGTTTTTGCTTCCTGACCCTGGACCGTTTACATAAGTCAGCTGTCATTATTATATTTTCCTTATATCTCTTTAACAAGTTAGGCTTTGCCTTCCAGAATGCACGCAGGACTAAGTTTCTCTCATGTACAGAGGCAAGGGAGATTTTAACTATAGACTTGGTGTCGTTTCCAGAAATTCTGACCAAACCGGACAAACAAAATTTTTCGACACCTAATTCATTTCTAATAAAATGAGAAATCTCTGCAGACGGGTCTTCAGTTGTAAAGGAGAAATTAAAGATAACAATTTTACTCCTCGTTTTCTCATTTATGAACTTATCTAATTGAAATTCAATCTTACCTCTCAACAGACTGTCATAATTACCACCCTGTTCCAATTTTTCCACTTTATGAGACACAATATTCAATTCTTCATTTAGGTCATCTTGTCTCTTTTTCAATATACATAATTCTTCCTTAATTGCACCCAAATCCACAGAGAGTTGAGAGAACTTCTCCTGAATAACGTCATACACAGCTTTAATGGTGTATTGAGGCTCCTCACCAATATCCGCCTCCGCAACAGCTGACAAAGTAAAATAGTCCTGAATATATGCATCTCTTACTTCCCACTGATTCCGTTTCAAAGATGTTCCGTCTAATACAACAAGATTCTCTTCAATAACATCAGTTAAATTACGATTTTCAGTTTCACTAGAATCCCCCTTACGAGGTCTACCTCGACCTCTCTTTTGCATGTCCACCTTCTCGGTATCCGGAGGAGATCTCGATAACGGACCAGGGTTGGGTTCAATCCCAGAAATTAATAGAAGACATCTAATTAATTTAAAACCCAGTATGTCCATTTTAACCTGAATTATCCGGAAGCTTTTCACAATTTCAGAAAAAAAACCCAATCACTTCAAGAGACACCTCAAAGCTGAAACAAAAAGTCACCAACAGCCTCGATGCCGAGCCAACTCCCCCAACCAGTTATAAATTATTTTCTCAGTATAACCACTAGATATGTGTATTTTAATAACTTCTTCTGTCTTTTTTTACTCTATCTCTCTTCTGTAGTCATGTCCTCTGTTTTTTCTACACGCGTATAAAAAACGTGTCATTTGATATATCTAGGTACTTCTGATGTATAATATGTAACAATATCAATAGTACACTGTTTTTTATACTTTCTATTTCTAACTTTGTCACATAATCTAATACTAAACTATCTAAAAAGAAACCTCATTATTTATTTCCGGTTTAAGATCGAACTTATTATTTACATCAATTTGGTTACCGACCTTTAAAAAAAATTTTTATTTATTTCACATAAGGCATATGTTATTATACAGAAGTAAAGTTTAAATCGTGTCCATCCATTTTCGGTCTGTCAAAAAGACTCCTCGAAATTAAGTCTATTTATTTAACACTATTTACAGAGATACACGAAACCTCCTTCGCAACAGTAATCAGCACAACGGTATAAACTTATTATTACAGTATATCGACTATAGATTAATCTATTTTTGACATAATTCTGTTAAAATTAGTTTAATAAATGAAGCATTGAAATCCCGTCTGTTTCTGAATAAAGTCATTTTAATGAAGTCGTTCTCACTGTAAACAACTACATTAAAAAATACCTGGTAAAATGTGACCGAGACGTTTGATATTGATAATTATTATTAGATATGAGATAAAATATTTTATACTAATTTATGTCTTACACTTGTAGTTCAACAAAATATACAAATTATAAGTATAATATAACTTACTTTGTTTTATTATTTCAAAAACTTATATTTTTCTGTCGTTTTTTGATGTAAGTGTCTGAATTTTGGACTTCCAGTATATTTGCCATGACGTCATAGTTGTCGTCTTGTTGTCACTTACTAACGACTAACTGTCAACTTTCTACGTGAGAATGTATTCTCTGTTTAGTTCTCAGACGCAATTCTCATCACCTTCGCCCTAAAGTGCATCGAAAAGAACAACAATACTACGAGAATCCGGGCAGTTGTCGCTTGGATAGCCGTGTGTGCAGAAGTACTTTTACATAGTGCGCTACCTCCCTGGATTTTGTGCCGAGTCCCGCGGACTAAGGATAGGAACGCCGAACCCGTTAGTGCCGTTACCGAAATCATCGTAGGCCAACGCCAGGACTAAGACTTTTGTCAAGACGAAAACGTCGACCTCCGTTATGCCAGAATCTACGAATATCCTTTCACAAGGTATTTATCACCACGCGAACTCGTTTGTAAGCTCTCTCTCTCGAAATCGCATCATTAGACCCTTGATAATGTACATGAATCCTGTTCCAATTAAATATACGTTATGTTTTGTTAAAATGGCCTCTGTTATCTCCTGTCCTCCATCCCGAATCCAATCGCCCGAAAAACGCGACCGCTCGCGCGACCGATCGTAGAATCGCCGCGGCTTCCGTGTCAGCCGAGACACGGTGGTGTCAGACCTGACGTGACACCAAAGAGGTGCCGACCCCCCCGGTCACATTGATATTAATTAATTAATTTTCTGGTTACACGCTCGTAATCAAAACAAATACAATTAAGTTTTTTCAATTTTGATGTTTTTAACGCTACATACTCCATTTCTCTCTACATATAAACTGCTAAATTTTATATAAAATGCAAAATTAAGACGTAATATTATGCTGTGTAAACACTGTCACATAATCTAACTCCAGATAATCTAATAATAATATAATGGCGATATTACATACGATTTATTGTTATTATCAGACGAACTGTGATTAAGTAATTAAATAGAAATAATTAGGAGTAAATGCAAAAAGAAGTGTCAACACTGTTATTATCAACATTCAATCTAAATAAAAAATGAACTTGTCAAATTTGTAATAAATTCGATACTGTGCAATTCCAAACTGAACAGGTTTTACTTCACCTTGATTTGATCACATTTTATCTGATATTCTTTATAAAATTTATATTATGAAATAAACTTTAAATTACGTATTAATGTCACGTAGAAGAAAAATAAATGTATAAGAGAAAATCTAGTTAAATAAAGAAAATACAGTAAATATTGATACGTATATATTCAATTTATATGAAAAAAATTCATTAAAAAACGTGAGACGCTTATGTTTAGAAATATTTTAAATTTCACTTTGTATTAATGTTTATAGTTTTCCACGAGCGCCACACACTTTTATTTTTGGTCGCTGAATACTAAAAATACTGTGAAAACTGAAGTAAAGTTAGATTTTATTTTTAATGAATTTATGTACGGTACATAAAAAGCGTTTCTTTAAAACATTTTTATATTTTTATTTACTGTGGAATTTAAGTGAAATTGGGGCGATTGTAGATGAGGTTTGCGAAGTTGGCATGGAAGATACCATCTATAAGCGATTCCAAGCTATTAATATACGATATACACTTAAAATACTGGTGTCACGCTAAACCAGGGATATCGAACTCGCGGCCAACTAAATGTTTTTATGCAGCCTACTTCACACTAAATTTTTTGGAGACATTTTCATCTATTTTGGCAAAGTTTCTCGTAAAAATTATTCTCGTTTCATGGGATACACTTCGATATCGTAATGACGTAATTGGTGCTAGAAAACTGTACTAACCCACATGCATAAGATATTGTTGTAAACAATTCTTTCCGTGTGCATCAAAACATCAAAACTGCTGAAAGAAATAAGTTGAGTGATTCCCATTTAACTAACATTCTTACAATTAACACTAGCTACATAAAAGCAATTTGATGTGAAAATTCGAAACCCACCGGAATTTAGCCGGTAATGATACATCCCTTTCCGCGCAAGTAGAAGGAAAAGGGATATGAGTCAAAAGATAGAAAAATTGAATCAGGAGGAACAAGAGTCGAAAAACGCGGGTTGGCGAACCTGGAACTCGTGACCGAGAGAATAAAAGGGCGACGACGGAGAAAAGGGGGGTCGGTTACGTCTATCTCTTAGCCTGTGCGCGTGCGGCCAAAAAGTCGAGGGGAACCGCCGGAAATCCACGAAATCGTATCGACTGTGAAGAGCGACCCGGATCACGAGGTATGACCCGAAGTTTTGTAAACTCTCCCTCCGCGAATACGAACTCAGGCGACCGACGCTCGCCGTATCTGTAATCGACAAGTTAGCTTTAATAAATCTTTGTTATTGTTTTATCCGTTGTAATGTCCTTTATTCGAATGTCATCATCCGCCGCTCTACCGTCGAACCCACTCACTTCCTCCACTCGCATCCACTCGCGTAACGCGTAACTCCTCCGAACCGCCATCTTGACGTGGGCAGGTCTCACGGACCTGTTAGCCGACAAAAAGGGGGAACGAGAAATCGGCCACCTCCCGGCACCCACATTGACAATATTATAAAAGGAAGGCAATGTCAAAATTTACATTAAATTTATTTTTATTTTGTGTAAGTATAATTTTTTTAATATCAATAATATGGTATTTTTTGTAATTATGTAAATTTTTTATTAAAATCTGATATTCAAATTTTGAACTTTTTGAAAAGCATATAATTATATAAAGTACCTTTGTGGCCCACTGAATGTACCTAAATATCTAATTTGGCCCATTAGGAAAAAAGGTTGGACAACTCTGCTCTAAACATACTAACTTTTAAAATAATTTATTGCACATTTTGTTTTTTTATCTTATTTTCATTGTATTTTATAACGGGTTTTTGTTATTTTGTTTCTTTTATTGAGATGTTGCAATTTATCGTTTTACGGATGTAATCATCAGCCGTATTAATATATTATTTCTAACTAATTTATTCTCATTAACATTACTGTTGTAATTCTTATATAAGTATTGGCATAATAATATCATTGCGTAAAATATAAAAATATAATAATATCTTCATAACAAGGTACTGATTATAGATCAACATCGAAGCATTTTAATTTTTACTTTAATTTTGTAAATTCATTACAAACACGGAATACCTCAAATATATTCATTTTTACGAAAGTTTTGCTATTTAATACAAATATTGAGAGTATTTTTTGGAATTTTCGGTAAGAAAAAGCCTACAACATCATTATAGTCATCGTAATGTAATGAGAATAATCAAAATATTATTATCATAATGTTACAGTACATGTGACCAGAGGTCGGCACCTCTGTCGTGCAGTGTCACGTTTGACAACCATAGTGGAGATTTGTTTTGTTCGGAATTGAGTCACGCGAGCGGCCACGAGTGTAGGCGATCGGATTCCGTATGGAAGACTGTAATACCGCGCTACAGACGTAATGCACTCAAACACTAGGTTTAACAAACGAATATCCGTTTAATTGCAAAGGAAAAGAGTATCGATACAAACTCCGTAAGATATCAATTTAATTAATTAACTGACCTAAATCGTAAGTGGTCGCAAGAGAAAGAGTTTACATGATATATCGCGTAAGGTTAAATGCCTGTAGGTTGAAGGATCTGGTTTTAGACTTGATACAGGATAGGATTTGGTCTGTCCCTTAGGCCGACTAAATAAACGAGTAGGTTGGCACGTTAGAAGAGTTCTGGATAATGTACTATACGGCTAGAAAGCGAGATAAATGTTCTGTTCTGGGAGTAGATTTGATGTCGATGCGATCTTTCTTACTTTTGGGGTTCATATGGAGATTCTATTTTTGAATTTCGATGGGATCTAGAATTATTTCAGGTTTTAAAGACGAAGATTTTCCAATTCGAAGGCACTACAGTTCTGTATAAGAGTCGATAGTATAATCCGTTTCAGAGGCACAGAGTACTTGTCGAAAAATTGGCAACAACTGATTCATTGGGCCATAAGTTCTGATATGAAAATCGGTAGCGCATTGCCGGGCGGTCAAAGAATCATTGAAAAGTGTTGCTTTCGCCGTCAAGAACAAGTAAAAAGAGAAGTTCTCAGATAATAGTTGATAACAGTCATCAAAATAGGTATGATAAACTCGTGTTATTTTATTTATTTATTTATTTATTTATTGTTGTTGTTGTTGTTGTTGACGTTCTCAATACATCCTGCAAAAAAGTAGATTTTCAATATTGAACTTTTTATGCATATCTATTATTTATTAGTATATTTCATATTCGTGAAATATTTATGTAATCGCAAATAACGAAATGTCATTTTGACTATTTTACCAAATTTCTTTCTTTCTATAAAAAGCCACAAAACAACGAGCAATTAGTTATTGTTACACTGTCGGAATGCCAGGCTGCAATTTCAAATCATATTACTAATAATTCTTCAATGTAAAAAATTTGTCTTTCATCTCAAATTGGTAGTGTCTTCTCCCTGGATATAATACTTTTCTGGTTAATGTTACCCTAGGTATACAAAATGGCGGCTCGTCTCGATTCCAGCAATCAGAAGACAGGGAACAGTGGGATGCACATTCTAACCTAACCTAACCTATTCTAATAATTTGGTTGCTAATAATTATGGTAATTTATTAGAATAGGTGCGGTCCGCACTGTTCCCTGTCTTTTGATTGCTGGAATCGGAGACGAGCCGCCATTTTGTATACCTAGAGTAACATTAACCACTTTTCTGTTAGCAATAGTGTCGCGCTGATCATCTGTCCAACTCCTTTCAGAGTAAAATATTCTAATTCAAAGAGACAACAGTGGGAATTTACAGGGGTTCAATTTTTCGACTTGCAGCGCAATAAGAAATAAAAATAGTTTTATATTTTGAATGGCTTATGCAAATCTATATGAAGTGAAGTTATGATGTTCAATGTGTCTCATACTGAGAATAACCAGAAATCCAACATCGAGTTGAATAACTTCCCGGCAATATTGAAAACTGTGGCGCCATCTGTTATGACAGTTTATTATTAAAAACTTTTTATATTTTTAAGTATTATAAAACTAGCTGTTAGACTTAGCTTCGCCTAGGTTTATAAAGTACAGTACTGTACTGTACCTATATATTCTTGTGAACACCCTGTTTAGCACAAACCCCCAACCAACTATGAATGTTCACTGGTTTTAACTCTCACCCACTGATGGGCACCTATAAGAATTAAGAAAGCACCTTTCTGAAATGAAAAACCCATGTTGTTACATGTGCAATATTAAATACTTATATATTTTTGGCCTCGTAACACTTTCGATTCCACACAGGTAAGCAGGTAAGTTCTATATGCTACTTGTTGTCGCAATGATGAAGCGTGTCTACTTTGCGCTATATCATTGTCACTGTAATTACAGTAGAGCATCGCTTATGCGACTCAATTGGGGACTGGGATTGATCAGATAACTGAAAAGTCGGATAACCGAAAAGTATGAAAAAATACATTATTAGTATAATGAATTAGGCCTGGTTTAAATACTAGCCTCCCTTTTACGGTCGAGCCAGTGCTGCCAGCTAAAACACGCAAAATTTAACAAAAATAATGTTAAAGTAGCCAAGACATAGCCAAATATTGTAGCGCCACATCACTAGCGGACATTGGAATTTGCCGACTAGAACGCGGTCGGTTAACCGATAAATCAGTTAATCGGGGTCGGATAACCGTTGCTCTACTGTAATTGGATAAACAGTACAGTCAAACCTGTTTTTATGCGCTCTTTTTATGTGCGATTTTTATTTGTGCGATTTTTTTAATGCGAATTTTTAATTTGTGCGGTATAGCTGGCGACTAGTCTGGTGCGATTCGTCATGTCTCAAATTGACTTATTATAGCTAAATAAACTTATTATAGCATAAATGCACTTATTATAGTAATATTATTGCACGAATATGCGAAAAATGAAAATTTACTTTTTAAGTCAACAAAACAGCACCTGGACAAAAATATGTAAAACAGACGATAGACCAGACGATGCAGTCGAGTGCTGACATCTGTTGTCAATAAATTCTATTTCGTACGGTTTTGAGTTATTTTCTATGTGAGACTTTTTTTATGCGGTCCCTGTTGATCGCATAAAAAAATTATTTTTTTAATTGTGTCGCGAAAACTATTATTTACAGCCATTCGTGAAGTTTCGTGAGATTTTTTTTAATGCGTTTTTTTTAATGCGGTCCCTATCCCCCGCATAAAAACAGGTTTGACTGTATTTGTTTTTTTTTAGTTTTTTTTTCAATAGTTGGCACGAGATGTAAATTCATCGAATCCATGGTAAATAGAAATTAATTGATATATATTTATCCGAACAATATTTTTTGGTTGGTTATATGACGTTATTAATGTTAAAACTAATTTAACGTAACGGCCGAGTTTTGTATTAATTCTTCGATCGGCGTCAAGCAGTCTATAGGGAACAAACACACATTTTCATTCATATACATATATAGATAGCGAGAAACTTAATTTTGAGGATAAGAATAAGTTTCATATATAACTGTAAATGTTAATACCGATTTTTAATTGCCAAAATTTAATAGCATCAAATCTACTAATAATCAAACCACACTGAAAAATTTCAGATATTTTCGACAAAAAGCACGAGTTATTAACCTGCAAATAGCCTGAAAAAATCATTGCTTCTTACACAATCACATCCATACAGACAAAAAAACAAGGTTTTTGCATTTCTGAACGTTTTGCGGTCCTCTAAGTGTAAAAATCTGTGGCGTTATGTTTTGAATGATGGTCACCCTTTCCCTCTGTTATATATAATAGAGCTAAGAAAGTAATAATCAACAGGCACCTTAATGAAAAAACCAAATGTATTTATGTTTTTAAATTTCATACTTAACATTATTCACAATATGCATTTCGGTCAGACACAAAGTCAGACCTAATTCAGTAATTCACAAGATGTATATTTTTCGGATATATCATTTTTCGGATGTGAATTCCAGCATTGTCGCTCATAAGCCATATTCTTCAAAAAATTAATTTGGTTCATTAATAATGTTTTTGTTTAAACACTATTAAAAACATTAGATGTATTAAGCATACAAAATACATTTTATCAATACATTATTGTTTTAAAATTCAATAATAAGCACTAATTAAAATTTTTACATAATTGTTGCAATAATTGCACTAAAATGAGCTAAAGATTTATTAAAAGCTGTTCTTTCAAACTGGTTTGATAGAAGACAGTATGGTGATCTACAAAAAAGAAACTTCATATGTGACCACGTTGGAAATAGAGGACAAAGAAAAATTTCGCAGATTTCGTTCTGCTTCACAATAACTGGGCGTTGTAAATATACAGGAATATCATAGCTCTCTTTAGAACTATTTTCTAGGTATACGTCTACGGAAATTTTTATAGAATTATTAAATGTTGCGGATGTTGTCTTATTAGTAACATTTAAAGTAACATATCTTTCTGAATCGTCTATATTATAACTACGGCTTCTAATGGCAACTTTCAAGAAAACTCCCCAGATGTACAAATTATATTTACGTATTTTAAAAGTTTCTCTTATATTTGGAAAATCGCCAGAATACATTAAATTACACCGAAAGTCCGAGGAAAAACGATACAGTTTAAATAATCGATACTTTCTTGGATTATACCATTGATGTACCGTGTACGTATTTTCATATACTTTCGGTAAATTTCTACATTTTCTTCGAAATATTTCTACTTGTTCATTTTCTGTTAAAAGACCATCGGTCGAAGGGGATCCTGACAACTCATAATAAGTCATTGAAACGAATCTCACTTGTTGAATTAATGGAGAAATTTTTTCTAATAGTTTTTTAGGATCGCTATCGTTAATCTGTTTTTTTCCCCATGCCACGACCGCGTTATACATATCTAATTCTGATTCTAATATTAGATCATCCTCAGATACGATGTTTAACAGGGTTTCAAATTTCGCAGATAGCAATTTTTCACTCTTGATAACTTCAGAGATATTGTTTTCAATAAAATTCCAACACTTATCTATTAATGCTTCTTCATTGATATCTTTGGCTGTTTCGTAAATTTCAAAAATGTAATCTTTACATAAATGATTATTCATGTAAGTTACACAGATTTCCTTCATAGTTGTTACCTTATACTTATGTGCGAAACACAATCCTAAAATCGCTTCAGATGTTGATTTTAATTCCATTTCTTCCTGATAAATGTGCCTGTAATAAATATAATAACAATACATTTGCATAAAATACTAATGACAAATTAATAGAAACATACGTTTTTAATGTTCACTCAGAATTACAAATTAAATAATAAACCCACCAAAAAATAGACTTAAAAAATTGAATATCTAGTTTTATTTATACTACACAGGTGTGCTAATATATATACTGTATAAACAGCAATATAGTAAATATATTTTGACTAATATAGTCTGTTTATTATGGTTAAATAATTAATCAAATAATAATTACTTTTACTAGTACAATAAATTATCAACTAACTTTAAGAAAATATCAACAGCAATGGAATTGTCATCCGGTAAAATTATATCGTACTCGTCATTTAACTCTGCGCCATAAATAATATCGCAGAAAACCTCGCTATATATCGATAGCAACAATTTGTGTGTCTCAAAAACATCTTCGTTTTCTCCAACAATCAGTGTAGTATCTGATAATTCTTTTGTCGTCATTAAGTAAGCAATCTTCTCATTTAGTGTTGTGGTTACCGACTGCCAGGCCATCTAAAAATAAATTAATATAATCGCTTTTAAAAAATTAAAAAGTATAAGTAATCTAAAATAATAATTGTAAATTAAGAATAATCCGTTCATTAATTTTACTGTAAAAATATGTATTTTAAAACTGCATAATCTATATACATTACGAGTTAAAAATATAAAAAATTCTAATTTATCTGAAAATGTAATGATTCATTCTGTTTATATTTAGCTATTTTAACTTTGAATTATCATTTATTCTTTTATTAATAAAGTTTAAAAAAAAATATTTACATTTTATTTTTAATTTGAATTTTTCTAATATAATAGTTTAATATACTTATTTTTAATAAACTCGATTGAAGGCAGTTATTACTTTTAAACTTCTTAGGATAATAATTACAGTTTAAAATTAATTTTATTCAAAATTCAGTAAAGCACGACATTCTGATGTTACAGCTTATTTGTGGCAAATTCAAAAGTAAACCCGACGTTTCATATTGCGTCGCAATGGCATGTACAGGTACGCTTTTGCACAGTTTCATAGATATGTCTCTACTGGTTCGACCCAGTAGTGCTCCTATGTGGTGACACTTCACAAAATAAATAGAAAAGAAAATATTATCTTAATTAAAATTCTTTTTTTTTTATATTGTGTCGTGTCTTTTAGTTATACATTATTATTTATGAATTAGCGGTCACATGAAGTAGGGTTTCATTAAATTATCACTAAAAAATTTTAATCAGTTTAATTCGGCTCTTCCGAGCTTAAACATTGAATGCGCCACTAGTTCCACCTAATGTAGATAGCAAAGTAATGGAATATGTAGTCGTTCATGTTTTGTATTCTTAAATGAAATATTTTGCGAAGCGATTTAACATTAAATTTTACGTGATACATGAAAAAGGCATTACCTATTTTGGTAAAATTGTTTTTTTGCTTATAATTATTTAACTATTAAGTTTCTCGTGTTATTTTTACAAATATTTTTACTTATGTTTTGAGGTTAATCTTGAATTATTTACTATCATTGAGAATTTAGCTACAAAACGAAACTAAATATATCTCATGTGTATATAGTATATTTAGCATATAAAATTAATTGTACTGTATCTACCTAAAATAAGATGCGTATAGTATTTTTCCCTAAGGAATATTATTTCCTTAATATGTTTATATTATTTAATTAAAATACAAACATACTAATTATTCTTAGATAGAAAGAGTCGGGTACTATCTATCGTATTGTTTATTCCCTTTCATAAAGGTATATACAGTAGAGACTCGTAAATCGGCACCCCGGTAATCAGAATCGCCGGTAAATGGCACGATTTTCAGTCGGAGTGTGTCGTGCTGAATCGAATGTTTTTGATACTAAATTTACTTCTAAAGTATAATTTTCATGTTTTTATATTCTTCAATATATTTATTTTGTTTGTACAAAATGCAGAAATAATTTTTAACGATACCATAGCCTCGATTATTATTATAAAAATTTTCGTTAGGCTTGAAATCGACGAAAATTCAACACGAAGCGACACGCAACGGAGAAAAATTTGAACATCGGACAGGTTAATATATTTTTTTCGTACATAAACCGTAATCGGAACAAATCCCTAATCTGAACAACCCCAGTCCCCAATTGATTCCGATTTTCGGTTCACTACTGTATGTACATATGTATACATGCATTCTTAACCGGCTGCCATATGGCAGCAGGGATTCGGAGCCGCAAAGCGGAATAATTTGGAAACCATCGAATTACACAATAGCTTTTTAGAAAAATTTATAATAAAAAGCCCTTCATTATTTATTTGAAATTCATATTAATTGCTACATATAAAATAAAATACAGTCTGTTTGAAAAAATATATTAACTTTAATTAATATGGAAGTTACTTGTACCCTCCCCCTGCAGTGACTGCGCATCTTCTTGCTACAAGCGAAACGTTAACTTTTTTTTTAAAGAACGTTCGATGCTTCAAAAACTTTTAACACTTATGTAGATAAATAGTATTGAATAAAGTGTATAGGTTATATATTTTTAATTTTACGATAATATATGCATATAAACATATAAGTTATAAGTTAATATAGCTTACCTTTTCATTATTAAATAGTTCAAACAGTTGTTTACTTTCGTTTTTATAAAAGCTTATCAATACGAAATTACAACCGATAAGTTCTTTGTTTCGAGGTATAGAACGGTTAGTTACGTAGAGGCTTCAGCATTCTTTAAAAAAACATTATACGAAAGGAATTTTGTTAATTAAACAATATATAAACACTATAATATGTTGAAATATATATAAAATAATTCTCCAATGTTTTGTAAGAATTGCTTTACTAATCGGTTTATCGTTAATATCAAGTACACTTTGATTATTGAACTGTGAGATAAGATAGAAACATGACTCAGTAGTTCGTTTTAGTAAAAGATTATACGTCATTTATTCTAATACAGTAGTATAGTTGGAAATTTATCCGGCCTGTTACTGCCTACTGTTTATATATTTACGACAATAAATAACAATAAATTATTTATTCTTTTATTAATAAGGTTTTAAATAAAATATTTACATTTTATTTTTATTTGAATCTTTCTAATATAATAGTTTAATATACTTATTTTTTATAAATTAAAATAACTTAAATAACATAACGTAAATGTATCATATTTCGCTCTTGCACGTAATAACGCCTAGAGCCATGAGAACAAATGGGTTGCACGAGGTGAAAAACCTTCTTTGTGGACAAGTACGACATTAGAAGTATACATTCGGTCGTTACTGGTTCCATCGGCATCTGAACAATAAGAAATGGTAATCAAAGAGAAAAAGTTAGAAAACAGTAAACACGCATTTTGTCACATCGTCGATTTAAAGCTGATGGACTGATGTAGAAGAGAATGAATCGCAGCATCCGGTGACGTGTTATAGTCAGAAATATTCGTTCACAAGGGAAGTAACAATATTCAGCGTCAAAATATGGCGATTACGAAACGAGTCCATCGTTTCGTAATCCGTCAATGTCGAAAAACAGGCAAGCAGCAAAAAAATACCGAAACCGAAAGAACAGTCCTGTTTCGTCTCCGTTAAATATGCATTATACATTAAACTCCCGATTAACCGTGTTAATTAGTGCATGATTGTGCACAGAAAACCTGAGAACTCAATATCGCTTATGAAAAAAGAAGCATAACTTTATTTTCTAAAATTTGAAAGAAATGCTTTCAGACATATGAATAAAAATTCAACAACGAGTTGCTTCACTTTCCCGGTAACAATTGGTAGCGCCATTTGTTATCGTATTTTATTTTAAAAACATTTTGTATTTTAAATTATTATGCTTGCCATTTTATACTTATTGGCAAAAAGCTTAATTTGAGGGTGGGGATGAGTGTTATAAAAAATTATATAAATGCTAATAACGAGTGAAATCCTCATTAAGTTCAACTAGACTGTTGATAAACACGACCCTCGTTATCTCCTCCACTCCTAGACTTACCAAAATTTAAGTTTAACCCCCTTAATAGTCAAATCTTTCTGCAAAATTTCAGACATTTTTGATAAAAAGCACAGTATTCAATATTGCACCTATATCTGTTTTCCCTTTACAAAAAGCGGTAACCAATTTTCATCCGTATTGAGACCTGTATAACAATTGATCCTATTTTCGTACAGCATAGGTAATTCGCTTTTTTACAACAGTTCGGTGTAATATAGTTCTATTAAAATACATATACATATAATCGTTGGTTTATGTGAGAAGTTAGGGTTAAAAATTTTTTTAAGTTTGCATATTTTAGTATTAATTTTAAAGTCGGTTTAAACCGCTGTAGCACAAAAATACAAAGTTTTCAATATTGTGCACCAGACATATTTACATAATTAAAAGAAATATTTATATACTGCACTCGTGAAATACTCAAAAAAGAAAGTGACAAATGATACAATAATCCCAACCAATAGAATTAAAAATGGTCCAGCTAAGTCATTCAGGGTTAAAACATGTTTTCTTTTGGAGTTTTCTGTATATGATGATCGAGTTTTGCTTAATTTTTTCAGTTCCTCAGTTTCGAACTTCTTCATAATTCCAGTTTCAAATAGGCTCGAAATTCTAAAAGTTATTTTCAAAAATATGTGCGTTAAAGTTACACTTAAAGCAAGATACTATTTAAAAAATTTCAGTAACTTACACTTTGTCGATGTTTTTCTTGAACGAACATTTCTTGGCTACACCAAATCCAACACTTGTAGTATAGAGTTGGTCTGTAGATATCAGAAAATTTTTCATTCCCAATGGCGTGAGAATAAGTTTCATGTAAAGTTCAAACGTTATAAAAACAACTTTTTCGTTCATCATTCGAATAGCAAAATTATTGTCGAGAATGTCGAATGTCAATTTATTCGATTTGGTTAATTTCTTCAATGCCTTTACTTTGCTTTCATTCGATTGCTGTAAATATTTTATTGCTTCTTACTAATTTTTATAATACAATTAAATATATCATAAATATATTACATATTACATGATTAGAATGAACTAATCGTGTACAATATAGATTCTACAAAATTTATCAACATAAACAAGCAATATTAGAATCAAAAATAACTGAAGAGTAAGAGTATATATTATTTTATTTTCAAAAAGATTACTTGATAATATAAAATATTCTGTTCGATGGGCATTTACAAAAATTAAAATTTACTCAATTATAACCCTCAAAAAATCAGAAATAATTAAGAATTTATCACTGTTACATAATAATAATCGCCTTTATTATTAATTCCGTGTTTGAAAAACCAGGCAGAGAAATGCGGTGTGATAAAGGTAATTACAGTGTTACATCGATTGACGAGTGCATCTCTTTCCTAAACACCTTTAATGAATCGAAATCTTAAATTGCTAATGGATTTTCTATGTCCTAGCGTACATTTCGCACCATCATTATGTATCTCAGTTTAATTTAATTTTTTTTGTTTTAGAAAAATTTAAAGTTTTAAATAACACAATATCGAACTTATTTAAATTATTTTATTCGATATTAATAGAATGTTCGAACTCTGGATTAGAGGTGGAAAAAATCTATTTTGCCTCTAGGACCAGAACTGTTTCAACCGATTCAAGTGAGAAACTATATACTGTATATAAAATAGAATATTTGTCCCTATGTTCTTGCTTTTTGGACGATTTTAACTAAATTTTCTTTTTTTTTTCTGCTTATTCTCTGGGACACTAAGGGAAATATAGACTACCGTTAAACTCCGCTCGAACCCTGATTTAATTTCCCTTATTAAATGTTTAACTTTATGCCCAATCTGTTCCAAATTTTTTATTTTTATTCTCCAGAACTCCGATGAAAATATAGATTTCCACAAAATCTGAACGCCCATTCTACTTCCAATTTCAATACAATCCAAACTCAATACGATCATAGACCAATGCGTTGTGGTTTCTGGTTTCTTATAAATTTAAACATTTTCTACAGATACCATGTAAAGGTGTTGGAAAATTTCAACCTTTGCAACATGCTCCAAATGATAATCTTTACTATATTTAAAGAATTATTCTCGAATTTATTTTTCCACTATGGTAAATGTACTGTACATGTAACGTTTTTATCTTATGGCCTTTCACAGAAAAACGCATTGTAGATGAGGGAACTCCCTAATCTACAATATGTTATAACTGTATATAAAGCAAACGAAATTCAAAAGTGAATATCTCCAAAACTTATCTGTAAACATTACAGGTACAGAAACTTCTGTCTAGCATTCGTAGATCAATTGTTTTAACTTAGGTGCACCGTACATGAAACACAACAAAGTATGAAACCTCCACTCAATAAGTAAGCTTACATTCTTCATTGTTTTGTTATGGAATGTCGTGATATCGAAGACATAATAGTTTCCGACGTCAAAAGCTGTAATAATTGAGTCAAGATTTTTCGTTAAATACAGTTTCAAATGCACACTTGTTTCATTGCTGATTAATTTCTGTACTAAGTATTCGAATATTCATTTCATTATAAACAGTTTTAAAAAATTATCATCACATTATATTCACTTTAAGCAACAGAGAAAGACTGTGATGTGTAATAAAAGCACCGACAGGTAGAATTTGCAAACCGAAACATTGTTCTATTAAAAACGACATTAGATTTGTTACAATACTGTATATAATGAAAATTCTTGACACCACTGTTACGGCTTTTGACGTTGTAACGATTACTAAACGTCCCTGATCTCACGACCTTTCATAGCCAAATAATTATAAATGTAAATCATAGTGATTGAATAACGGTTTTATACTTTGATTGTATTTCATGTATGGTACATCTAAGTTAAAACGGTAATACTTTGAAAATAATTGAACTACGCATGCTTCATGGCAATTTTTGTCAAAACATTACCTGCAAACCTTACAGGAAAATTTTGGAGATATTTTTTACAGAAATTCCTTCGCTTTGTCCTGTAATAACTCCATATTATATTTGGTTACATTTAAAATGTTTTATATCTTTCTAGATGGCATTGAATGAAACAAATATAATTATTGTAATTGCCAAATTTTTCGAAAATTAATTTTATTGAGACTGATTTAAAATTCGGATATAATTATGATTTCACATTTTATATTTATCTCTTTAATACACTGAAATGTTTCTACTGAAAAATCATTAAATAAAAATAATTGGAATAATGCAAAGTTTAATCAACTAATGTGTAGTGGTAAAAAGTTATGAGGACGACCATTATTTTTCTGATTGAAATAATTAAAAAATTATTACGTATATAGAAAATAAATTGAAATAACGCGTTGTACTTATATTATTATATTTATATTACATCATACTTACAAGAATGAATTTTGTAACTGGAGAATTACGACGAGTGCTTACAGTATATTCTCCATTTTCGGCAGCCTTCGTTAATTCAGTAAAAGTTGTGGGCACATTTTCTCGACCAGGAAAAGTGATAAAAGACATTAATGCTCCGCTATAGCTAGCAGTGATAATATATATTGCAAAAATCCATCCGGAGACAATCAGTCTACAGCTATGGCTGGAAGGTGAAAATAACTGATTTCCTGAGATAATAAGTCATTAATATAAATTACATAGTTATCATTGCGTAATATCTCTTTAATTAAATCACTATTAGTATTAGTTTTCATACAACCTTGATTACAAAATGACCCAAATAGCGCCCAAGCAATATCGTATGCCTTTAAGTGTTTCTTGTTATTCAATTCTTCATCTTTACGAAATATTATTGTGAATAAAATCACACAGATAAGGAATACAGAAATAATTATTAACCACATCTGTAAAGAAATAACAAAATATTCTTAATTATTACATAAATGCAAACTCAGATCCTATATAAAAATATCTAAAATATTTATTTTGATGAAAATCTTTAATGCTTGCTTTGTTGTATCTTTGATTCTTGGGGTTCTTTGAGCCTAATTTTTTGATAAATTATTTCTTACTAAAAATTCAGGTAATGTTATTTAAAAAACCTAACAGATTTTTATTAACATAATCTGATTGTTTTAGTAAGAAACGGATATAACATTATAAACTTTCTTTCTTGTAATCTTGCACTAGTAACTGTTAATAACGTCTTTTATTCAGAAAATTTAATCTCCACTCAATAAGGATTGAATATCAAAATATTTATGAATTAAAATAATATTTCTTATTATTGAAATAATTTTTATAGAATTATTATAGGCCTATAATACTATAATTACCTGAAGAGAAAAAGGATGAATTACTGCAGTTAATTTTGATAGTTCTGCCGGTTTTCCAACAACGAATCTCACGGCATCTACAGTAATGATCTGAGAGAAATCCATGTATTTATAACGTCCAAAATTTTGTGTAATTGGAACGATAATGTCAACTGACTAAACAATATAAAATGACAGTGAAAAAAGTAAAGTACAACGACGCTATCATCTAATAAAGTGTATTTCTTACTTTATTCCTGAAAACATACTCAATATCTTTTTTATCTGCCTTTTTAATTTCATAACTGCAATAAAAATGTTTATTATAAAGTAAGGAAATAGATTTTTATTAAATTATTCATATTTTAAATAATATATTTTTTTTTATTTTCCAGGATTTAGATCGAATATCTTACTTGAATCCGAGATATTCGACAAGAACGAGAACGACTCTTGACAGAAATCCCTTATTTAAAAACTTCTCTTTAGTTTCATCTAAATGAACAGCTCCGGGAATCTTTTCAATAAAATAAAATAAAATTGTATTATGATGTTGATAAATAATAAGATTTTTTCTTATGGGGAGTAAGCCTGTGTAAACCGAGTGTTCATTTCGGTTTCTGTTTTATTAAAGTTGCGTGTTGAACAGGTTTTACTATATTGTATTTTACAATCTAATTAATTATATATAAGAATGAGAATTTTAGGGAGAGACGATAACATTAACACAGACTTTATTATTAAAGCACATAAGATTTAACGTTTATATTATTCATGTAGATCACAAATAAATTATTTTTTAAATTGAAGAATAAATTTATGAGGATTTAAAATTAATTTTCTCGCTAAGATGACAAAAAGTAAACATAAGTAACAGGCCTACATCATTACCTCAATAGCAAAGAACGACACGGTTGTGTTCATCAGAGCATTCTTCATTCTTTAAAAAAATAATTTATACACATTTTTATAAATTTTTATTAGATTAAACTCTATGTTTTTGCAAAAAGATTATATCTGTAATGATAAATAATATAATCACAATGCATTTATCATGACGTAATCTTCAACAAGTAACTAACTTATACAAGAATATAAAAATAACAATTATTTATAAAGAAATCGTTTCAATTGCAGGCTGCAATTTATACTCATATGTTTAAATATTTTAAAGTTTATAATATATGGTTTTCACCTCAAATTAGTAGTGACTTGCCCCTGTATATCATAGTTTTCACTTAGCAACAGAGTGTTACCGGTTATCTATCTAACTGCTTTCAGGGAACAAATTTTTAATTAAAATTACACGACTTCTGGATTGTATCGGAAGTTCATATATAATCGGGGTCCTTTCCCTAACCTTTCCATATTTAGTTTTGAATTTCTTTTATCTATCACATTTTCGAGATTAAGGAAAAAGATACGGACAGACAACCGACAGTGAGAATTTACAGTTATTATATATCTTTATTTGTAAGACTTTATACCTTAAAAACAATATTTAAAAAGTAAAAACTTCGTATTACATACTTTACGCTCAAAACTAGCAGCTAACGAAACTACCTTACAGTATCTATATATATATATCGAGACGAGTTGATAATAATAATAATAATCAGCGCAGAGCCCAAACGGTAAGGGGTTGAAAGTTGAAATTCGGTGCACAGTTAGGGTACGTTACGAGAACGCACAATAAGAAGGGATTTTCCGAAATTCTTCCCCACGGGGGAGAGAGACAGGATTAAGGCTTAACACTTCCATCAACAATGGAAATGTTAAGTAACAATATAAGTGTTAAGTGACAATGGAAATGTTAAGTAACAATGGAAGTGTCAACAATGGAAGAGTCAACAATGGAAATGTTAAGAGCACAAACGGTTAGGAGTTGAAAGTTGAAATTTGGCACACAGTTAGGGTACGTTACGAGAACGCACACTAAGAAGAGATTTTTCGAAATATCTCCTCACGGGGAGAGGGACAAGATTAAGTCTTAACACTTCCATCAACAATGGAAGTGTTAAGTAACAATGGAAGTGTCAACGATGAAAGTGTTACGTAACAATGGAAATGTTAAGAGTACAAACGGTTAGGAGTTGAAAGTTGAAATTTGGCACACAGTTAGGGTACGTCAAGAAACGCACACTAAGAAGAGATTTTTCGAAATATCTCCTCACGGGGGAGAGGGACAAGATTAAGTCTTAACACTTCCATCAACAATGGAAGTGTTAAGTAACAATGGAAGTGTCAACGATGAAAGTGTTACGTAACAATGGAAATGTTAAGAGTACAAACGGTTAGGAGTTGAAAGTTGAAATTTGGTACACAGTTAGGGTACCAAATTTAAGTACCAAAGTGTTAAATAACAATGGAAGTTTCAACAATGGAAGTGTTACGTAACAATGAAAATGTTAAGAGAAAGCGACGTGCAAGACGCAGATGCAGTTTTTTTCGTTTTTGCGGGAAATCGAACATATTTTTAGACCTATCTAAAAATTCTGTAATTAGTCTGGAAACAGGGAGGACCCAATTTTTGCATTCTTTGAAAACGGGTAAGGTTGACTATAACGTAATAATCTTAATATTCGCTAAAACGGTTAAGAGTTGAAAGTTGAAATTTGGTACAGTTAGGGTACCAGACTTACAAACCAAAG